>NC_090989.1:246796720-247099751 GCF_041146395.1 Eulemur rufifrons
TGGCTGTCAACTGATAAGTTCTTCAATCAATCTCTTAGAAAGCAAAAAATCGGAAACCCTTCGACTTATAGAAATATTTTAAGAATCCAGTCATGAAGAGTTCTTCATTTTTTCAATACTATCACCAATATTTAAATCATCCATTTGTTTGACATCCTGGAGACTGTTAACAATTGGGGCAATGAAACAGTAAAACTAGAGATGGTGAGAGATAAGACTTTACCAACTTTCTTGAGCTTCAGTTTCTTTCTCTGTAAAATTGGGATAATAATATACCTATCTCCTGTGATTATTGTGAGATATACATGAGTTATGTATCCATCACAGTAATGATAGGAGCCACTCAAGAAGTGATAGCTATTACATGATGCATTCAGGCTTGATTTAGGCAGGTGACCTTATCTAAGAGTGGGTGGGGCACAGCATTGAGATTTTCAAGGACAATGGCCAAATAGAAAACAGGAAGCACCATCAAGATTTCGGTACATATTCACATTTTGAAGTAGAATTTCATTCATTGGCAACATCCAATCTCTTTGGAGAGGAGATTGGCAAAAATTAGGTTGGATGCCAGGACTTTAGAAATGTGGGTTTAGGTTAATAGAAAATTCTAATTTCCAGCAGTAGGAATGTGAGGGACAATTTGTTCCAGGCCTCTCTCCTATCTTCTGGCAGGCTCAGGCATCCCTTGGCTTGTAGATGCATTTTCTGTGGCCACATCATCTTCCTTCTATGTGTATCTCTCTCTCTGTGTCCAAATTTCTCCTTTTAATAAGGACATTGGATTAGGGCTCACTCCAATGACCTCATCTTAACTTGATTGCTTCATCTACAAAGACCCCGTTTGGGGTCATATTCATAGGTCCTGGGGTTTTAGTACTTCAACATTTTGAGGGGACACAATTCAACCCATAACACTGATATATCCTTAGGTAAGAGATAGGCAGATCCCAGAGACATGAAAACCCATGGGTTTCCCTGGAGAGTGGGAGAACACATGAGGAGGAATTAGAAGCATTTGTTGAAGCCCTACATTTGTCACTTATTTGCTGTCACACACCTGGAAATCCTGAGTCTTAATCTCAGTTTTTTTTATCCCTACAATGGGATCAAACCTTCACAGTTTTCTTTGAAGTCTTATAACAAATGAGAACATATATACAATAGTGATTTGTAAACGTGTTGCACAGATACTGTATATAATTATAGTTGTTGTTATTATGGCACAGATAATCATATTTATTTTGCACCCTATCTTTGCTAGATTATTCCAGCCATTAAGAAAGTTGAAAGCTCTGAGGTAGCTAAAAGACAAGTAGAAGCAGGGACCATTATCTGTATAATTAATTCTTGAATTAGCAACGAATGATTTCATTGTAAGCATTACCTTGGTTTCATAACTGGTTACCATAAGCATAATTTAAAATACATTGCATGTTTCATGATTCATATATGGAATGATTTTCTGTATTAGCCTATAGAACATTGAAAGCCAAAACAACTTTAAAAAAATATTTGCAGCTGTTTGGAAGAAAAGCAATGTGCTGATCACCCATAAGGGGAAAAATACACCAAATTAAAGAATACACATGTATATTTTATTCCGCTGTCCAAACAATGTTGGCATAAGACTGTGCAGGGTCAAACTGGGTTCTAACTGCTATGAGTTAAACTTCAATCTTTGGCTAAATGCATTTCCTCAGCCTTTGATTCTGCATGCTTGGTAAAAGTTTTGGGGGCTGACAGATTGCTGTTATGACCAATGCAGACATTGAAAAATGACTTAGGAGAAACAGCCCCTGCTAGGGAGAGAAAAATAGCTTCCCAGGAGAGAGAGATTCATGCAGGGGTCATTAGGACAGATTCAACTACCTGAACCTCAAATGTGTGTAGACAGTTCGGTATTTGGCAGAAGCAGTACAGGAGCAACCTTCTAATCCTTCCTATTAGGCACCAAACAAACAGAAACCAAGAGAAAATGAGCACAGCTCTTTGACTAGACACTTTACCATGTAATTTCTTCAGCATGGTCTCTGTCCTTTAAATGGCACAGATAAACATATGCAAGTCTACGAAATGTGTTTAAGTGCAGACTATATTAGCTAGTTGACACTAAGTAAATATTTAGTGAATCAACACTATGCCAGGCGGTACTCTTAAGTCCAGGGGACAGAGCCAGAAACCAGACAAGGACCCTTCACGGGATTTATGGCTTAGTAAAAAGTACAACAAGCAAACAATTAGAATACGGTGTTAAAATTGCAATGATTGGGAACATAGAGACTGCTGCAAGAGTATGCAGGAGGAGCACCTTACTTAGACTGGGAGATAGGTGTGACGACGGGTAAGAAAGATTTTTTCCTGAGGAAGAATTTTCACTTTCGCAGTGAGCTGAAGGTATGAATGTGGCAAGATTCATTATCCTCCTCATTATAAGAAAGGAGGGGAGGAACATTCAGCTTAAAGCCGCTACTGAGAAGAAATATTAGGTCTAAATTTAGTTATAAATTGGATATTTTCTTAAAGGAACTCAGATTCCTGGCTCTTTGAATCCATTTGCCTTGGAAGCGAAGTATCAGTATAACCTTGTGTGGGAAATGCTGGTGTTCTGAACAGCTAGGATTTTTCGGTAGAGTTGTCTTGTCATACTTCTCCGGGCTCAGACTGCCACCTGAGAAAAATCTCTCAACAGAGGGTCTAATAAAACCCACACTAACTCTGTGCCTCAAAATCACACAGCACAGAGGGCATAAGGCAGTTGGTTTATTTAAATGTAAGAAAAGTCAATATATATAGCAAATAATATTGACGCTTGGTAACTCCAAGTCCCACAGAGTGTCTGTCTCCTACCTGGGTTAAGTTCTAATGTGACTTGGCATCCCTGGATAAAAGATTGTTCGCACAGCAGAGGCTTCTGCTGGCAGGAGTAACCCAGAGAAGCTCCCCTTTTGCTAGAAGGATCCATCCTCTGGGATTGTCAACACTGGGTCTGCCTCTTTTCAGCCACAGTCTGTGTCTTATATGCCAGAGCTATGTCATGGGCCCAAATTATACCTTTCCTTCCTATAGAACTGCTGCAATATTTATGCTATGCTACTCGAGTGAGGTCAGCCTCAAGGGCTTTTCCCTACTATGAAGGTTATTGTTGGTAACTTCTCTCGCCCAGAAGCACTTGGAGCTACCGCAGGGAGTGACTTTGTTAAGAAGAAGTCATAGTGGCCAGGGTCACTTCACTCACCTTTTCTTCACTTATTCAGAATGTCGTTTTTATAGCAATGTACTTTTTTTCTAAAAACAGACTTACATGTCTGGCCTTTTAATTAATTTTCATTGATCAATTTGTCTGTTCTTAAACTAGTAATACATGATTTTAAATATTGTGGCTTAATAATATTTTTTAGTAACTAGTAATGAAAGTTCCTCTTCTCTTTTTCATTGTAAAAAATGTTAAACTATAAAAAAGTAGTGGGAACAATATAACACTCATGATCTCATTGTCCAAATGAATGTGTTACCATTTCTTTATTTTGTTTTCAAATACAGGAAATTACATATTATAAAAAATTCTCTTTGACTACTATTCTGGGTTATTTTACCTTCCCATGGCCTCCCTAAGGCAACTACCATCATGAATTTCATATTTCATATGTAGTTTTCCAGGCCATTGAAAAATATTTTTATATCAATATATACCCATGTAAGAATATGTAGTATTGCTTTAGTGTTTAATATTGAAAATTAGTATAAAAGTATCACACATAGCATACTTTATGTGATCTACTTTATTATCCTATTATATTTTGGTAATGTGTCTGCATTGATGTATTTTTTGCTTATAATTTCTGTATATTACTGCATCATATGAATTACTACACCTTATTTTTTATCTCAATTTGGCATTTAGTTTGCTCTGTTATTTTCCTGTTGAAAATATTGCTGTATTTAAAGCACTGAGTCTGTGCTTTCTTGTGTCTATGTATAACGGTTTTATTAGAGTTCATTCCTATAAGAGGAGTTGCTGGGTAATAATATATGAACATTTTCAAGTTTAAAATATATTCAAATTGCTTTTCAAAGGGGACATATAAATTTACATTTTTCACAGTTGGGTATAAAAATATCTCTTTCTCTACCTCTTCCCCAGCAATTGAAATGAGAGTTTTTTGGTTATTGTCAACCTGATGGGTGAAAAATGGCATTCATTATTTTAATTTGAATGTTCTGTATTACTAGTGGGACTGAAAAGCTTTTTATTTGTTTATTTTCAATTTAGATTTTATCTTCCGTGATGTCTTTCATATCCTGGCCTGTTAAAAGAATCAATTTGACTGTTTTTGTTTACTTTAAAGAATTACTTTATATATACTTTGATTACAATTCTTTATCTTTTAAACATGTTGTAAATATTGTCTCACAGTCTGTTGCTTCCCTTTTAATTTTGTTTATGGTGCTTTTCTTAGGACTGAAAAGTTTTAGTTTTAATATGGTCAAATTTAGGAGTCTTTTTTCTCTTTGATATATGTGTTTTTTGTGTCTTATTTAATTAAATCCTCCCAGAGACATTCTCCTAAATTTTCTTCTATATCTTTATTTTGAGAATGGTTCAAGATTTGATATATTGTAATCTTAAAAATGTGCATATATTATGACAAACAACTCTATTTATAGGAATAAACTCTAATGAAACCTTATATATGACATTGTATACAACCTTTTTATGACATTGGATTTGGTAATGATTTCTTGGAAAACAGAATAAAGACAACCCACAGAATGGAAAAAATATTGTAAATTGTATAGCTGACAAGGGATTAATATCCAGAATTTATAGAGAGCTCTAAAACTCAAAAACAACAACAAAAACCCAATTGAAAAATGGAAAAAAAGACTTAGATAGTTCTGCAAATAAGATATACAAATGGACAATAAGCACATGAAAAGATGCTCAACATCATTAATCATTATGGAAATGTAAGTCAAAACCACAATGAGATACCACCTCACATTCATTAGAATGGCTATCAGAAAACAAACCAACAACAGAAAATAAAAAGTATTGGTGAGGATGTGGAAAAATTGGAGCCCTATTACACTGTTGGTGGAAACATAAAATATACAGCTGCTATGGAAAACAATATGGTGTTTCCTTAAAAAAAAATTAAAAATATAATATCATGTAAGCCGGCAATTCTACTTCTGGGTACACACCCAAAATAATTGAAAGTAAGATCTTGAAGAGGTATTTATAAATCCATGTTCATAGCAGCATTATTCACATTAGCTAAAATGTGTAAGCAATCCATGTCCCTCAACAGATGAATAGATAAGCAAAATGTGCTATATACATAAAATGGAATATTATTCAGCCTTAAAAAGGAAGGAAATTCTGACCCGTGCTATAATATGGTTGAACCTTGAGGATATTGTGCCATGTGCAATAAGACAGTCACAGAAAGACACATGGAGACAGAAAAGAATGGTTGTTGCTGAGGTAGGGGGAATTGGGACACTACTGTTGAATAGGTATAGAGTTGCAGTTTTGCAAGATGGAAAGAGTTCTGGGGATGGATGATAGTGATGGTTGTGCAACAGTATGAATGTACTTAGTATCACTTAGAAATGGTTAAGATGGCAAATGTTATGTTATGTGTAATTTACCACAATAAAAAGTCTTGTTATTCTAAATGTGTGTTGCAAGTATCTTCTCACAGATAGCTTGCATTTCTCAAAGGGTTCTTTTGGTTAGCAGAAGCCCTGAATTTTAATGTAGTCAGATTTATCAATTTTTTTCCTACAGTTAGCACTTTCACTGTTTAACTTATTATTCCTTATGCTTATGTCATGATATTTCCTATATTTTCTTCCAAAAGCTTTAAACCATTCTTTCTTCACAGTTTCCTGTAAAGAGCCTGGGGAAACACCAGCTGTAGCCCTTGATGTAGCAAGAACTCAAGGGCAGAAAGTTGGACAAGATTGCATGGTTCTGTTCTGGCTGCTTTCTATGGAGAGGTGTGCTTGAAAAAGAGAGAGAGTTTTTGGTCTTTTCTTCTCCCAACCAAAGCTCGATTTCCAGATTTTAGATATGTCATGTCTATAATCAATAAATGGGGGACTCCTTGTCCTTTTCGCAGAGCATAAGATTCACAAGAAAGAAGGGCCATCTATTTGTAGACAAGGCAACCTCCAGCTGTAGGATAGTTGCTCATCAGGACAAGTCTGTTTATCACTGGCACAATGACGAGCGGGCAGGGCAGATTAGGCTAAGCCTATCCTTTCAGGACAGTCTGTCACTGGAGTTGACTTTGGTGTTCAGAAGCAGCCTTTCCCAGAGGGCAGGCAGGGCAGGGGCCAATGACAATGCTTGGCTTGTGGAGACATCTATCTTCCTCCCTCTCCTCTGTCCTGAGGACACAGGGATTAGTCATCTCAGCCCCTATAGTCTGAGCACTTGTACTCGTACTGCCTGTGGCAGCCACTGACTCCTGGGCACAGGACCTGTCAGGGATGTCACATCGGTGAGGACAGAAGACCATGTGTGGAGGCTGAGAAAGCACAGGAGAGATTGTTCACCCCAGGCAGAAATGAGGGCTTAGGGGGAGGGGCATGACTTTCTTTCCCTTCTTAGATTCTTACCAGGAAAAAAATAGCTGAAAATCATGATTTCTCTCCAGGGGGTCTCAAGAGATTTTAAAGTGTTGAAATCATAAAGGTCATCTTTTTATTTCACACTGAAATTATAGTAGAAATTAATACTAAAAATTCAAATAAGAGATCCTCATATGTTTTGAAATACAGCAACCTACTTCTATATATCCTTTGTGGTAAAAAAGGAATTACAATGGAAACTAGAAATTATTTTAACTGAATGATGATAATAATACAATACATATAACATCCAGTAGGACACAACTAAAGCTGTGCTTAGAAGGAAAATTGTGGCCTTAAATGCGGACGTTAGAAGAAGAAAAATGATCTAAGCACCTATTTCAAGAAGTTAGAAAAAAACAGTAGATTAAATTAAAACATAAATGAGGAGAATAATAAAGTATAGAAATTAATGAAGTAGAAAATAAACACCAAACAAGATCCACAAAGCCAAAAAAATTTTTCTAAGACTTAGAAAGCTTGGTGAAAGAGATCAAGGAAAAAAAAAAAGAAATAGTAAAAACATAAACAATCAAGAATGAAAAAAGGGAATCAATATAGATCCTAAAGCATTAATAATGTAAGAAGAGTATTTTAAGAACAGCTTTTGCCAAACACAGTTGTAATTTTAGGTGAAATGGACAAATTCCTAGAAAAACACAACTTATGAACGATGACACAACAGAGAAGAAACTATATAAAATTGTCTTTAACCATTACAGAATTGAACCTTTAGTTAAACCTTTCTCTACAAAGAAAACAAGGCCCAGATAACAAACATTTCAGAAGTATATAATGACAATCAGACAAAAATTTTTGCAGAAAATAGAAAGAGGTTATATTTTCCATTTTCTTTTGTGAGGTCAGCAAAACTTTGTTACAAAACCAGAATAGAAAGAAAATTTACAGGTCAGTGTCATTCTAAATATGGATGCAAATGTCTTAAATAAATTCTTAGAAATTGAATCTAGCTCAATATAAAGATAATACTTTATGACCAAATGTATTCTAGGAAAGCAATGCTGGTATAACATACAAAAGTCAATCAAAATAATTCATAACATTAATGAAATAATGGAGAAAAATCATACAATCATTTCAATAGATACAGAAAAATCATTTGATAAGATCATTGCTCATTCACGTTAAAAATCTTACCAAGCCAGGAATAAAAAGGAACTTCTTCAATCAGATAGAGAATGTCTATTAAAAAAATCTATAGCAGACTTCATATGAAGATTTTCCTTTGAGATGGAGAATGGGAAAAAGATTTCCACTATCATCATTTTTATTCAGCATTGTGCTGGGCATCCTAGCCTGTACAATAAAAGTAAAATATAATTAAAAATATAAGAATTGAAAATTAAAAAATAAAACTTTCATTTTCTCAGATATTATAATTATGCAATCCCATTGGATGTCAGAAGACAATTCTTTCAAAAGTCATAGGAAAGAAAGATTAAGTCTGTAACTATAAATATTATAAAAATGTATGTAACTGTTGGTAAGACATCAGTTACATAGATATCAATTGAGAAATAATTATTTTTCTGAGACAGATTAAAATAAAATATTGTGGGCTAAAGCAGCTGTATACAAACAAGAAGTAAATCATGTAGATTAGAAGGAAAAAATCTTGCTAATTTCAGGTCTTATTTAGCCCACATTTTTCAAGATTTTTTTTTTTTTTTTTTTTTTTTTTAGTTCTGGGAGCTATGTAGAGCAATCAAGTTTTTAATAGTGTGAAATCTGTCCTATTATTTGATCATACAGTATGCATTTGAAATAGATGAGATAGATCTGTAGGCTTGCCAGTAGTGGCTATGTTTCTGTACTTGTATATATGATCAAGGGATTTTTTTTCCTTGTTGTATTCCTTATTTTATCTGGACTTTTATTTTAATTCAGGTTGTATTTTTCTATGACCACAAGCAAATCAGACTAGATCAAAGGATGTTTTCTGCTCCATTTGCTATGGCTTATTTCTGTAGTTCTCCCAGAGTGTCTTCAGCAGGACCAAGACTTCCTTTCTGCTGGAGCTGCTTCACAGATCCACACTTCATAGAACCAAATATATTGTGTTGTCAGTCAAAAATCTGGTAAGCTTTGGCCATATATGTTGATTTTAAGATGAGCTAGAAGTATGAAAAAAAGGGCCAACGAATTTCTCCCCTCACTCAGCACAACTTTTCCAAATGGAAAGGAGAAGAAGGAAAGGAGAGAAAATATAAGGCAAAAAGTTTGTAGAAGAGGGAAAGGAAAGAAAAGCAGGTTGCTATAGACAGATTTGTTCTCGTTCAGAATTGGGAAAGTGGAATTAAGATCACTTAAAAAAAAGAAAAGAGCATTGGGAATGCAATATAGCATAATGATCATATACAGACATCAGTCAGACATAGGGTTAAAGTTCAGCTTTACCACTTTCTAGCTGTATAATCTTGGGCAAGTTACTTAACTTTATTAAGCATTAGTTTCTTTATTTGCAAAATGGAGCTGATAGTAACACCCTTCTTACAGTGTTGTTATGAGGATCAAACAAGATAATACATAAAGTGGCCTTAGTCCATGGTAAATACTAAATAAACGGTGGTCAGTATTACATTTATAATCAATGTTTTCTCTCTCTCTCTCTTTTATTTTTTTGCCCAACTGTTTTGAGATCCAGCGAAATCTTGTGTATTTGGCCTTTGCTGGGACATAATTTCTCAGACAGAAATTAAGCTGAGGTCACCTACCTAACAACTTTTCCTGTGAAATGAGTGTTCCTCAATCAGTATAATTAATGAATAGAATAGGCAAAAATTGAAATTGATTTATTTGTTCAGAAGTACTGATTCAACAACTATCTCTTTTGCTTATTTAGCCTAGTTAGCTAAGTTTAAATTGTTAAGTATATTTGAAAATTTAAATGCTTCTCTAAAACTGAATTTATTTTAAAAAGTTCTATATTTTATATTATTCAATGAGTCAGATTTTCTTAATTCATTCAAAGAGTAAAGTTTTAGAGTCTAATAAAATTTTCCTTACCTAAGATTTAAAAAAAAATTCTGGGCAGCTCTGTTTTCAGGACAGGGTCATTCTAGCCCACAGATAATCAAATTCTGTTGAATTTGCAAAATCTTTAGCCTTAGACTCATTCAAGATCTTAAGCAGGTTGTGGGTGATTATCTAAAGGTTCCACGAGGACTCTTAAACGCTAATGAGGAATGAGAACTTTCCCAAAAACTAAATGTGTTCCTCAATACCTCCTTCATAAATTCCTTTCTCTATGAGTAGGGGATATGTAAAAATACTGACTAGAACTTAACTGGACTTTATACTGCTATAATACTTGTCATTCAATACTTGTCAACAGTAGGTGGAGGGTCTTTATCTGGGTTGGGGCTTTGGTCCAAATTAATAATAGGACCTTGGGCAAGTCATCAAACGAAGCTGGGTCTCAGTTACTTCATTGTAAGACAGGACATACCTCTAATTTCCCTTTAAATCAAACATTAATCTAAATGAGTCAAATCACGTACCATCTTTTCTTGTTTGTAAAGATGTTTTCCTAGCCAGAGTAGTAACACACTCACTCTTTATGCCTTCAAAATTGACACAAGACTGTTGTTCTTGAGATCATTACACCATTTCATATTTATCATTTATTCTTCTCTGTAAACTTTATTGGGATAGATAATTATATTTTTAAATCATTTTTTCATAATGGACTTGTGAAGTTGGCCTAACAAGAGCAACCTCACTCCCTGAACCAGGGACAACCTGTCAGCAGTTCTAAAATTGGAACCACTGAAATACGCCGCAAACCAAATATTGTTATAGTGAAAGTTTCTGTGAGAGGTGAAAGTGGCTAATAGGAAAGTTTTCCTGTACTTCCAGAACACAGCAAATGAGGCAAAGTCATAAAAGGTACATAAGTTAAGATGCCCATACTGATCAAAACCATTCTCATCATGAATCATGAGAGTGGCACTTATGCCATTAGGCCAGAGATTGGGGGAGGTGGGCTGGGGGTCTGAGGAGGCTGCAAGCTAGATCAGCCTTACAGTAAATTCCCTCAAGTCAAGGATAAGGTCTGAGATTTCAGTCCAAGAAATTTCCATAATACAGTCCTATAATGCTTAAACCATATTGTATACTAAATTAGTTAATTTTATAATTTGTGCACCAAGAAGGGAAGGAATGGAATGCTTCATGTGGGTTTGAGTAATGGTGCTCATTCACACAGAGGCAATGTGATTGATATTCAATATCAGGTAATAGAGATTACTAACCCTCTTTCTTCTCATGCAAAAGGATATTGGCTAGTTCAGGAATTAAGATGTATTTCCATAATATTGCCCAAAGGGATTTTTTTTTTTTTACTTAGGACTTTTGTAAAGATAGCAAAATAATAGGGAAGGAATAGAACCCACAGAAAGAACTGTAGCATTTTGTACATTAGTATATGTTTGTGCAATGGCGAGTAGTAACCCAAATCCACGAGCAGTAAAATTCATTCGGTAGGCAGCTCTGCAGTCTGAACAGAAAGGTTATGTACTTTAAAAACTGAACTTGACACAGGAGCAGCAAATTCTGGGATCACTTCATAATCAGTGAATACATGTGACCTGTCTGATGAGAAATGGTTTCTAGCAGTGTGAAATGTAACACTGCGTGGGTATTTGTCAAGAAAAGTGAGGTTATGCTGCAGTAACTATTCCCCAAAGCTCAGTGGCTCAAAAAGCAAACATTCCTTTCTCATTCACATTACACATTCTTGTGGGTCTGTGGGGAAACTCTTTCATCATTCAGGGACCCAATCTGGTGGAGAAATCATGTCTTGAGTGTTGCTGATCCCATAGCCCTCGCAATGGGAACAAAATACTTTGAGGAATTTCCCACAGGTAATTTGATGCTCCTCCTGGAAGTAACACATATTACTTCTGCTCAAAACTCCTTTATCAAAATTGGCCACATCATCTCACTCAACCACAAGGGAGCCAAATAGTACAAGTATATCATGTATCTGGAAGGTGGAAACTGGATATGCTTTTGTTAGAAATATAGATGACTACCACAGAATACAATTGCAATGCAATAAAAGTAATGAAAATTAGACCAGATGAGAAAAATGACTGTACTGTAGATTGCATAAAAATAGAAGATCACCTGAACATGAGTGAGAAGGAATTGGAAGTGATTAGCAGACCATGCTGTAGGTATAACCGCATGTTATAAAATATTTACTAACCATTCAACATGCACTGTTCAGGTCTCTCTCCACTCGGGGAGACAGACCTATTTTATTCTAGAATAAAGAGCTTCTTGTGTGAAACTGCTTCCTGACTGAGGTTATTCCATAGCATTAGCCCTGCTGGTGATTTTTCCAAGCAAGGAGTCAGAGGACCAGGATAATAGTCTGGACTTGACACTTTAGTTTGTCTGGTCATTCTTTGGCCAAGAGCACACCAAGAACCGAGCGAAGACTGCCACACTGACAGAATGGTTTTATATTTAATAATAATTAAAAAAGACTTTGGAGTCTTCATTGATGTAACCTCCAAATGAAAATGAAACACGAATGCCATTTCTTAATACCCTAACTGACAAATCCATTCATATTGACTGCTGTTTTTCCTTCTCTTTGTATCATTAGTATCTCTTCCATTGTCTCCTACAACCACGAATTATAGCTTCAACTACTTGCAGTCTCAATTGATACTCCGCATGCTTCTCATACAAGAATTTGGTTCACACATCTCCCAGCCAGAATCCAATGGATTTTTCCACAATGTTGAAAAGTATGCCTATCATTGCTGGAGTATTTCTGTTTTAACTAATCCACTTGAGAATGAATGATTTTTATGTACCAGTATCTTCAGTTTTGTGACCAGTTGTTTACCCTCATGAATCAAATGAGCTACTCATTGGGCACACAACTGACCTTTAATGTGACCACATGCTGTTATAGGAGATCTATAGAGAAAATATCTGAAAAATTCCACCAAGTCATCATTGTTGTTTTATTATTATCATATAACCCACAACCATACCATTTTGGGGACAGTGTTTTGGGTATCTAATAATGTTGCTTAGAATAATTTATGTAACTTATTACATAAAGAGGTTAAAACTGATTTGGAAAATAATGAAGTTAATTTTTTTCTCTATTTTTTAATAGACTTTATTTTTTAGAGCAGTTTTAGGTACAAAGCAAAATTAAGCGGAAGATACAGAGATTTCCCATATACCCTCTGCCCATATCATGCATAGCCTCCCCCATAATCAAAATCCCCCATCAGATGAGTCATTTGTTATAATTGATAAACCTACATAGACACATCATTACCACTCAGAATCCATAGTTTATATTAGGACTCACTATTGCAGTTGTATAGTCTATTGGTTAGGAAAATGTACAATGACGTGTACTACGATTGTAGTATTATATAGAATTACACTGTCTTAAAAATTCTTTGTGCTCTGCTTAGTCATCCCTCTCTCCCCCTGAACTCCAGGTACCCACTGCTTTTTACTATCTCTATAGTTTTGTCTTTTCCAGTGTTATAAAATTGGGATCATACATCATGCAGCCTTTTCAGATTGGCTTTCACTAGTAATATCCATTCGAGTTTCCTCCATGTCTTTTCATGACTTGACAGCTCATTTCCTTTTGGTTCTAGATAATTTTCCATTGTCTAGATGTACCGCTTTTTATTTATCCCTTCACCTACTGAAGGACATCTTGGTTACTTCTGAGTTTTGACAATTATGAATAAAGTTGCTATAAATATCCGAGTGTAGGTTTTTGTATAGACATAAGTTTTCTACTCTTTTGAGTAACTACAAAGAAGTGTGTTTGCTGGATCATATAGTAAGAGGATGTTTAGTTTTGTAAGAATCTGCAAACTCTCTTCTCGAGAGGCCGTACCATTTTGCATTCCCACCAGCAATGAATGAGAGTTCCTATTGCTTCTCATCCTTGCCAGCAGTTGGTGTTGTCAGTGTTTTGGATTTGGAATGTTCTAATAGGTGTGTAGTGGTATCTCCTCATTGTTTTGATTTGCTAATATTTTGTTGAGGATTATTGCATCTATGTTCATGGGAGATATTGATCTGTAGTTTTCTCCTCTTGTAATGTCTTTGTCTGGTTTTAGTATTAGGGTAATGCAAACCTCACAGAATGAGTTAGGAAGTATTCCCTCTGCGTCTAGCTTCTGAAAGAGAATTGGTATGGTTTTTTGCTTAAATGTTTGGTAGAATTCACCAGTGAGCCTATCTTGGCCCGATGCTTTCTGTTTAGGAAGGTTATTCTCGATTCAATTTCTTTAATAGATTTAGGTTTATTGTCTATTTCTTCTTGTGTGAGTTTTGACCTATTGTGTCTTTCAGGAAATTGGTCATTTTATCTACATTATCAAATTTGTGGGTGTCCAGTCATTCATAGAATTATTCTATTATCCTTTCAATGTCCAGGAGCCCTGCAGCAATGGCCCCTGTTTGTTTCTCCTTGAGGAGAGCCTCTCTGTGAATGAAACCAATGGAAAGGAACACAGAGCTAAAGGGTTAAAAGAGATAGTTTACTATTGTACCTCTTGAGCATCATGCCTTTCCTGAGGCTTACTAGCTGGAAATTTTGAGTGTATAAGATAATAAATTCAATTTTTTTTTTTCATTTAAAGTATTTTAAATTGGGTTTCTATCACCTGCAGCCAAAATAGCCCTAACTGATATACTTTATTGCTTACACAAAGAAGCTAAGACCCAGAAAAGTAATGTGATTTGCTTCAGGTTCACAACCCTGGGTCAGAATCTAAATCTCAATCCTTTCAGTCCAGAGCTCTTTCCATTTCACGGCCTCCCTCTTTGGAAGGGGACTCTTACACCTGCAATTTGGGTAGCTGACATTTTCCATCTTGCTCCATGTTCATTTTGCATTCACCGACTATATCAACCTCCTGTGTCACACACAGAATGAAGTTCCCAATCATTCATGCTCCTGACACAGAGGCAATGGAATTGACGGATTCAGAAGGAATAAAAAGATGTCCTTTATTTCTGGGTGTTTGTCTTGTCAGAAATAAATAAGGTTGAGCTTTGATAAAGTGCCTTGTAAATAATTCTTAGGTAAAATATTCAGAACATTCCCTTTGCCAAGGCTATGACAGCTATTATAAATGGAGAGGGTGTGCTTTCTCTTACCCAATGAACTTTAAAAATAGAACTTTTAATCTTTTTTCTAATATAAAGACTTTGAACCCCCCCCCCCTTAGAAATTCTAAAGGAAAGGAATTCTACATGACTTATTTTGATGAGAATTTGACCACTATGTTTAATGGTATAATTCTGAATTTTGGAAAACACAAGATTATTACTGTAGGTAAAAGGCATATGAAGCTTAATTCAAACAGTCTTTGGTTTCCCAGTGTGTCCCTATTCTTATATGAATATTGATTTAGTAGTTTCAGTCTCGCATCAGGCCAACTCAAGAAGAAAAGCCTTCAGTCTGTGGTACTCTGAAAAAGTTGGCCTTGACTTAGAGATAAGTATTGCCGGGGATTCTTGTTGCTACATTTCTGATCTAACCGAATAACATGGGGAGGCACTCTGAATATTAAAGCGAATTTGTCTTTTATAGTGCTTGTAAACGGAGTTTGTTCAGCCAACAGCAAAGGCAGATGCAGTTGCAGCATTTCCTGCTGCTTTTCTGCCTTTATAGCATCATAATCTTCAAGGTGGCATCAAGATGGCATCAGTGTGAAAGGAGTCAATTGCCTGTGAATACAGCAAGAGTGCCTCAAGCAAAAATATCAAAGCCAACAACAACAAAATCCCCAACAACACATAGCACAAAAGCAAAAACAAAAATTCTGAATTTAATTAAGAACTTTCATTTCCCACCCCATGTATGGTTGATGGAAGACAAGAAATGAATTTCATTATAAGAATTTTCCTTATACCTCCACGTTGTTTACTTCAACTGCCAATTAAATTCTTTTGGAGATTGATGTTTGGTTTACCAGTCACTATTTTTTAAAGTGGCATTGAGGCTGTTACGTTTTCAGATTGCATGTTTTTTTATAGGAATAGTTTCTTTCTTGTTGAACTAATGTATAAATCCTGCCTTCTGAATTGAATGCGACACTTTGGGGCAGGTAGTTGGCTGGTAACAGTGGACTGGGGAAGGAGCAGTTCATCTGGCATTCAGATTACCCAGAGTTGCAGTCATCGGTTTGGCAGCGGCAGACCCAGCCATACTGCAGATGTGGTAGTTTGTTGAACAGAGGGCTACGGGAGATCAAAGTGTACTTGCAATTTACAGATGGAACTCAGTCCTCAAATGAAGTTTCCTAATACTTCTGTTTTTGCATTCCCACCATCCTCCGAGTAACATTTGGAATAAGAGTATGGTAGCTTTAAGATTGACCTGGGTCCCATTTGAGGAATGAGGGAGTAAAGCCAGTCACAACTTAATAAAGACTAGTTCCATCAATTTTATGGTCTGGGAGTCATAGAAGCAGGTGCTCCTGGATTGGAGTCACCACTTTCTCTGAGCTCATTCCATAGGAGGGGTGGAGTTCGGAGAAATAGTTCACATCACTGAATCCAGTTGCTTGGGTAGGGATTAAGAATTGCTACTGTATGTGTGTGTGTGTGTGTGTGTGTGTGTGTGTTTTATAACATACAGTGAAGAGATTTTGATGGAATGGGGAGAGAGGACACCACCAAGCCTCTTAAAATATAGCTTCACAGATACCATCTATTGAATGGTACCTAGCTGGCTTGAATAATTATGAACAATTTATTTCTTTTTCTCCAGAAGTTCATATTGGTTCTCTAAAGCCTTAAAACACTCTGAAGAGGTATTGATACCTAATTAGAAGGGTAGGAAAACTGATACACAGAGAGGGCTGGAGACCTTCTTTGTCACTGATTTCTTTGATGACGCCTAATAGCCAAGTCAGAAGACTCACTCATTTCAGAGATGACATGCAGCAAATAATATCCAAGGAAGAACTATCTTTTATATTTTGGCCATCTTAGGAAGTGCAGACCCTAAAACACATGCACCAAATCTCAAACAGGACAAACAAAAGGAAATGTTTCATAAGTGTCTGAGAGAGGAATAGTACAGATCGATTTTGCAAGACCTGACAAGTAGGCATGCTCGCTGTGACACATCATTTTCCCAGAAAAATGTTGATTCGAGAGATACTTGGTAGAGTGCAGGAGGCAAAGTCTGTGGCTTACAATGAAATCAGATGAACATTCAGGCTCGAAAGGTTTAATGAGATCTTTAGAATGTCTTTCTTTGCTTTGGGCATAGTGTTGCTCAAAATTATCTTCAGCTGTTTGCTGATACATGCAGGTCTTTGTTAATTCTGGGTAGCTGGCATCAAGGCAAATTAGGAAACTGAATTGCTCTAGTAATTTAACATTCTGGCCAACAGTTAGACACCTGCTTTCTCCCAACATTAGGATCACCCCTCTCGCTCTCTCTCACATACACAAAAACACATCTCCCTCATCTCCCTCTCTTTCAGTCTTCTCTTTCTCTTGCAGGTTTTCTTCTGGGATGTCCATACGAAACAAAGACTTTGGAAGGACAACGTTTGCTTGACTTTGACAAGCAGACACCTTGAAAAAAATGTGTAGTAATATATTTTGTAGATGTTTCAGTGTCTAATTACAGACCAGGGAAAGGAAATAGATCAAGCTGACCTTCTCAGCTATGGAACTGGCTATCCTAGAAGACAGGTAGTTCCCCCATCACTGGAAGCTCAAACAGAAAAGGTGAAGCATAGTTATTGACAGCATAGATTTTGGAGACAAGCTGCCTAGTTTGAAACTTTGACTCCATAGTGCATGGGATATATGACTTGGACAAGTTGTTCATTTCAGGAAATTCAACTCTTTTACTTGTAAAATAGGAATAGCAATATCTATTTCACATGGTAATTGTGAATATTAAATAAAATAAATACAGATTTTTATAAAGTAGCTCATAGTAAGCACTTAAACAGTAATTGTCAGGACCATTGATTACAGATATTATATATGAATATAATACAGTTTAAAAAAATGTATATTCTCCTGTTGATAGCCACCTGGACTGTTTCCAGTTTTTGGCTAGTATGATAAATCTATGATTTTTCTTCTGTAAGATGTTTTGTGGACATAAGATTTCATGTCTTTTTGGTATATGTATAGAGTTTATATGAGTTCCAGTTGTTGCACATTCTTTTCAACAATTGGAATTTTTAGTCTTTTTAATTTTAGCCATTCTGGTGGGTGTGAAGTAGTATCTCATTGTGATTTTACTATATAATTATAAGAAAAATGATTATGTTGAGTACTTTTTCATGTGTTTATTGGTCAATCATGGAGAAAAAACAAAATTGTATGAAATACTCAACCCAAGAGAAGACAGGAAAATAGGGAAAAAGGAATTAAAAACATGGGTGAAGTAGACAACAAATAACAAGGTACTATATTTAAGCCCAATGATATTGATAATTATTAAATGTTCATAATCAAAACATTCCAATTAAAAGACAGAGATTGTGAGATTAGACAGAAAATGTCCAACAATATGTATTTTACAAGAAACCTATTTAATCCCCATGATACTATGTTATATTTTTTACTTTAAACAGTCATATATATTTTAAAGAAAAAGGGAAAAAAATGATTTCTATTGATAAGCTAAAGTTTCTCATTTTAATGAAGTCTAATGTGTCATTTTTTTCTTTTATGCCTATTATTTCCTGTGTTCTGTTGAAGAAGCACTTTTCTATCTCCAAGTGGTACAAACCTATTCGAGGGGAAGCCACACTTTCTGATTTTTAAGTCCAGTGCTACTGTCACTACGCCATGGTGGAATTCTGCAGGTGGGAGCACTATGTTCCCTGTCAAGCACTATACCAATAAAGAAAATGTGCAGTTCTTCTTAGGAACCTTATAACTTCCAGTCAACGGCCACCAGGAGGCTAGGCGTTGTGCTGTCAGCAGCTGGGCATCCCTGCCCTGGGAGGCTTCCAGTCCAGGTGTCTGGCATCGACGAATGCCTGTAGCCATTGTTCCTGCCAGAAGAGAGTCTCCCACGGCAGGTGCTAAGACCATTTGGCTCTCTCTCCATTCTAGCCCTGCTCCCCACAGCCTCTACCATTTCATCAGACAATTGGTAGAACATAGCGTGTGTATAATAAATGTGTAAACACAAGTTTGGGTTGGTGTGCCTCCACCGAGGGACCAGGCGGGAGCTGGACCTGGAGGTGGGAAATGAAGGGTAGGAAAAAGAGAAGGTAAATGGGAAACCAGCTCTTCTAAGTCAGTGTGGCTTTAGAGTGGATTGGATTCACAGTGCATTGTCTGGCTTTCTAAATTACAGCTTAACAGAAGTGAGTTTAATTTTTTTTTCTAATTTAGCAGTGTCTTTGTTTAAAACAAATCTTACACAGAACACTATTACTACAAAAGATAAAATCTTACCTGCTCTGTAAAAGCAGGTAGATGGCCTAGCCTAGAGGCCTACTGCTTACCCTTGGTGGCAGGCTTGAACACAGTCTAAAATAGCAAAGATTATTTATTGACAAGCCTGGAAAAGAAATCACATGAGTCTACACTGATCTATGTTCACTTAGCTGATGAGCCACCATAAAACAAGCACTATATTCCTAAAACTTGACAGAAAATATTGATAAATTTACCTCTATGAAAGTTTAAAATTGTGTAATGGAAAAAAAAAAAGTTAAAAGATAATAACAATTGAGGAAAACAAATTTCCAACACATAGGCAAAGGACTAACTCCCTTGGCTTACTAAATGCTCATACAAATCAGTAATAAAAAGATGAGCAACCTTATAAAAACAGGGAAAAGCACATAAAAGGCAGTTTATAGAAACAAGAAATGTAAATAGTTTAAAAATACCAAACAAATATGAAATGAAGCTCAACTTCATTCATAATTAAGGATATGCAAATCAAAGCAACAGTGAGATATCATTCCCCCTCCTCCCTGTCAGATGAGAAAGTATTAAAATGTTTAATGATATCCAGAGCTGGTGTCAAAAGGATGGAGAATGGAAATCCTCATCCTTTGTTGCTGGGAGATTATTGGTGCACCCTTTCTGGAGAAAAATTTAGCAATATCTATGAAGATAAAAATGATCTAGTGGTCCCTTTAGGTATACACTTTATGGATATACTTGCAAAAAATTTGGATGACATGTCTTTCAGGAGAGAGTGGGAATCTTTTCTTCTCCTGATGCTTTCTCCTATGTGAAGGGACCCCTGTCAACATAAGACTCTGGCCTTTCCATGTTTCCTCATTTACTCTTCCCAAGCGCAAGTGGAGTGACCCATCTGATTTGTGAGCTTGGAAGGAGAAACAGACGTGTATTTCTGCTTCCACCTTTTCCCTTCTTTCGAAAGCTGTCTCCCTGTAGGCAGCAAATACTCCCCTCTGCTGCTCCATGCTGTACTGTGTGTGTGTGTGTGCATGTAGGGGAGTAACTCTTACTGGGTGGGTGTTCTGATTTTGGGTTGAATTATTAGGAAGTTCTGTTGCAGATTTAAGCCACAGCCTCCGCTATCAGCTTTATAGTATCGAAAGTAGCATTTTGGCTTTTTTTTATGCCTTAGTCTTTCTTGTCTCTATCTTTGTCTTATTGGGATGGGAAAAGGAGGGGAAACAGAAAGAATGAGCCTTGAGAAATATAAAGGAATGGAATTTCAGTTGCAAAAGGAACTATAAAGGTTTTTGCCTTGGCAGATTAATATCAACTTATATTGGGTAATGGGCTGTTTGTCTAGAGTTCTGCCCTGTTTTAACTGCTGCAACTGGAATTAATAAGTTTTAAGCCTTATTTCACATGCTATTTTAACTTTGCCAAGCTGAACCAGCTGTGGCATCTTTGTCCACAGGCTAATGGTTATTTTTATATAGGCTACACCAGCCTTATGCAAACAAGCACGGCCATAGGGAAGACATGGGCCTCCACAGACAGGCCGGCCTCAACAAGAACAAACACCCCTATAGCCCCTGCGCTCCAGAGAGCTAGTTTTGCACAAGAGGGATCATCTTTGTAATCAACCTTGAATGTCTTATAGCCAAGATCAATTGAGCACCTACTTGCATGTTAGTGATTTGAAAAGCTGTAGGACAAAAATACAGAGGTCTTGGTTGTTAAGCAGATAATAAATTAACACACACCACAAACACTAGTTCCCTCAGTTATTTTTGTGTCTGAGATAGAGCTAGAAATAGAACCTAATCTCCAATATCCCTCATCGTCTCTTCTGATGAGGGTACTCCTTCCTCTTCCATTATCTATGCCTAGGCCTTGTCAGAACTAACAACGGTGAGACGAGGCTCTGATCATTCTGTGTCGGTCCCTTTGCGGTGGGTGTGCATCACTCTGCTGGAGCCTCCTCGCCCACCCCTGCCTACCAAGTCCTCTCGTATTCTTCAAGGCCCACGTGGTATCCTACCTCCTCCTTGAAGTCATTCTTGATTGTTTACACCTGTATTCTTCTGTGAGCTCAGAACTTCATAACAAAGGGTCTTATATTCCCCAGTATCTCTAATGTGCTTGCTTTAATTTATTATAGACCCAAAATGCCATGGGGGCAGTATTCTACTTCGTGCCTCTCAACCTCGTCTCCTCCATCATCAAATCGCAGAGCTTTGTAGCTCTAAGAGTACTCTATGATCATGGGGTAGTTTACAATTTCATCATTGAGTGGATTATGAATCAATGATCTTTGACTAATATTTAAAAAGTAAAAACAAATATTTAATTTCACTTGCCCTCACCAGGAATGATTTTTGTTTCCCTATACTTCATGACTCATCATTCTTTGGTCCCTGATCTCATGGCAGTTCTATATTGTAGGGAACACTATGAATTCTGCTTTTTCCCCCTTAACATATCGTTGTGAATAAGTCCATGCATCTATATGATCTTTGAAATTATCATCTTTATTGGTTGCATAATTTTCTAGCTTGCCAATAGACCATAACTAATGTGTCATTCCCTTATTTTGGGGCATAAAGATTATTTTCAGTTTCTTACCACAACGCTACAATTAGCATTTTCAAATATGTAGCTTTTTAACTTTGTTATATTCTGAGAATGAACTCCTAGGGTCTTATCTGCTTCATAATAGATGTTCAATAAATAAATGCCATTGATTCTGTCCCCAAACATTTTTGAGTAATTTTATGGGTTGAATCATTATACAAGTTCCTCATTTTTCTTTGGATGACAACCAAGGCTACAAAGAATGCTTATATTTACAAAGAAATTTTCTCCTCATCTCTAATTTCCAACTTTGGGAAATGTGGAGGCACTGGAATCAAAGTCTGCCAAGATGTGGGCTTTTCCCTTTGGAATCTCTGGGTTCCAGATGCAACAGTAACAAAACCACCCACATTTGACTTTGGTTTGTGAGGATAAAACTTTCATGCAGAAAATCCCATTACCCAAATGGCATTGTCTCTAGACACATGGACAGCACAACAATGTGTCCAGGGAAATATGTATTGGTTCCTCTCATGTCTCTATTGGCAGTTCAGATTCTGTTGTCTATTAAAAATGCAGGAAATTTTGCTGGAATTTATCATGGGCTTACCAGCCTACCCTCCTTTACAGAAATAATCACAAACTATAAAACATGCAGGGATTGAAACAGAGTGTGTGATATTCATATAAAGATGCTCGTGATTTAAGAGACAGAAATGTAATTATGTGCTGCTGAGGTTCTTGTCCTTGCTTTTGCAAGGGCACAGTAAACATAAAGTCCCCGTACCCTGGGCAGGGCGAAGTGTTGCTATGACTTGAGATCTCAAGAACCAAACCCGAAAACCACCTCTCCTGACATAGCATTTTGTGAACTGCCATAAATTGATTTGAGTTTATTTTACATCCACGTTGCTGAATCGGTGAATAATTGAACCAAGCATCTACCTCAGAACTCATCCAGAGGTAGCATGCTATCTCTTGTTCTACATATCCAGGGTCTCTGGGTAATGTCTCTTTCACCTTTTGTTCTGTCATGAATCCACCTCGATATTCAACAAGTTATGGACTAAAGGGGAAAGTTCACCACCAGCAACATATTCAACATAAGTAGAAAGCGAAAGGAAGAGGGAAGAGAAGTAAGCAAGGGAACCCAGGTGGATGCACTGGCTTGTTTCTGCAGCAAGTCATGAGGCCGTAACCAGTAATTACTGGGTGTGTGCCTGTTACTGATCTTTCCACATACCCCCTTTCTCTATCCAGCATCTCAGATGGTCAAGGTTCTCTGACTGGTTTGGTAATGTAAATATTTATTTCAGAGAAGGCAAAGTTTGTGGTGGTTCTGCCTATGTGTAGTTTGAGAGAATCTGCCCTTAAGGTGAACAGAGTGAATCTGGAGGTGGTTGAGAGTATCCTCCGGGTTCAAACTCCTTGTGGCCAACAGCAACATTTCCTGTTATTGTCAATCGCCCAAGTCAATCCTCTGACCCTCTTTTTTGCATAAGGCATATGCTCCCCAAATGTCCATTGTGCAACTCAGCTATCATTTAGTGGAAGTATTGTCTGTGCTGTAGTAGGAATGTTCTTCCCATTAATAGAAAATAATCTTTATACCCCAAAATAAAATGTGCTGTGGCCTGGCAGAGTGCTAAGTATGAGATCAAGAAGCAAACATTTTGAGCGCAGACCATTAAATGTAGTACTAAGAGGTACCTCCACTGCTGGGTTCCCAGGTGTGGTATTCTGGCTGTGGGTGAAAAGACATGATACACTGGCCATTCACTCAGGTATAGATATAGATATCATGCCAACTCTGTATTTTCTCCCAGCTGGGACCATATCAATTTTTAATGATCTCCTTTAATATTCTTTGATATTAAAGGTACTTTTGGATGATAAGATATACAGTAAGACCAGTGATCACCTCTGGCTTCAAACAGAGTTTGGGATGGAGAGCCTGGTTGTTACAGAAGCTTCCCTAAAGAATTTGCAATTGAACTGAGAGCTAAGGCGTAGAGAACACATTTCCTAGATGAAGGGAGGAAGCAGCAAGTGTGTCCCAAGCAGACGGAATAGAATATGTACAGAGCTCGTGGTGGGAGGAAGAACAGTATGTTTGAGAAACTTAATGTGAATAACAATATGATGAAGCACAGAGACTGAGGGGAAGAGAAGTATGAAATGGGGGTAGAGATATAGGCAGAGGCCAGAGCATATAGGACCTTATAGACCATATTAGGTATTTTTGGTATTTACCCTAAGAATGACAGGAAGCCATAAAAATGGCTTAAATGCTTGTGGGGAGTGCAAAAAGGGAAAAAAACTTTTCCCATTTAAGATTTGTTTCTTTTACTCCAGCTATGGCATGGAGAACACGTTGTAAAGTTTCCAAAAAGATGTAGGAAGACTAGTTTAGGGGCCATAGCAATAGTATGAGAAAAACATGGTGGTAGATTGGTGGCAGTGAAGATGGGGAGCAGTATATAGAATTTAAGAGATTTTCAGGATGTAATTGGAGACATAGAACTAGACACAGGGCTTTTGTTAAATACTTAAGATGTGAATAGATATTTTGCTGAAAAAGAATAGCATGGGAAAAAATCCTGCCCATTGTCTCCCTTACTTAGAAATTTATGTACTGCATTATACTGCATGGTCTGTGAGAAGTCTTAAAATGAGGAAACTTGCTCAATTTTGTTTAAGCCAGTTTCCTCCACAAGAGGGTTTCATGATTTAGCCTCTGCCTGGCAATCTTGTCACCTGCTAGTCTCCCAACTTGCTGTCCCTCTCTCCACTCTCCTGAACTATTTCTTTAAAATGCTGGACCCTTCTTTTCTCATATCTTCGGAGCAGGATGTTCCTTTAGCCTGGAATATCCTTTTCCCACCCACTTTTCTTAAGACTGTCTCCAGCTGGAAATCACTCATGCCAGAAATACTTCCTTGCACTGCTCAGGCTTTGTGTGAGGCTTCTATATTTATCTGCTCTCTTGTCCTGCGCTCACGATACCCTAATTCCCTGGTTGCTTGCCCTCTCACCCATTGGACTGCAAGCAACTTGAAGCAAGGAATGTGCCTTCTTTAGAGCTGTCTCCCTAGCACCTAGCCCAGGGTTGACACATAGCACACACTTTGTACACAGCTGGGGAACCAATGGTGAATGTCCCTTCCTGTCACCTGGGTTGGGGAGGAGGGAAGGGGGCGATTGCTAGAGGTGCTGCATCAGGAGACTCTGGCCTTGGGAGATGCTACCTAATCAGAAAACTCTCTGGGCTGGCTGGTGCTGGAGCTTTATATTTCTATATTTAATTTCTGTCATTGTTATTCTGCACACAATTTGATATGTGCGTGGACTCACATACACATCCACAAAGATGCACACACATGCCCACACGATTTGCATTCCCCATTTTCACAGCTTTTACTTCCATCTTCTCCATCTGCCCCAGATTCCTTACGGACTCATGGTTGTTTTCACACTCTTCATGTTCATCTTGATCTCTCTTCCTCCCCTTATAACATTTCCTGTATTCGCTCCTCTGGGCCTTTTGGCCTTTCATTTTGTCTTTATTTCTGCAGCTTCTTTCCAGGCTGCTTAAAGCACCTCCCAACAGACTTTCAATAGAAATACAGAGGCTCACTTTGGCAGTGCAGATGTTACACAATGGCAATGTTCAGTGCTTTTTTTTTCTACAGGGACTAGATGCATACAGTGTTTCACTGCTGATTCTTTGTAATAGTACTGCACAGGCAAAATGTTAATCAATTATAGCAGCAGAACTAATTAAAAGGCATGCATTATACATCTTGTGGACACATTCTTCATTAGCATAAATTCTTGCATTACACATTCATGTCAGAGGGAATTAAAAGGAGAAACTTAAAAATAAAAGGCGTACATACAGAGACCCAAATGCTTTGGTTTTCCCAGGACTTTTGCTGAGCGTGTGCCCTTGTGGATTCAGTAGTTCTTTTAATTTTTGTGTGTGATTTAAAAAGAAGAATATTATGTCCCATTTTTATACACTTTAAAAATCCAATCAGCCTTAAGATGATAAAGTTAATTCCACTCCTCCATCCCCCAAAGCTTAAATAATATTTAGTAAACAGGTTTCTAGAAATAGAAACAAACTTTTAATTTAGTTATTCCATAATATTTCCTAAGAGGTGTTTGATTATAAATGGCTCAATAACTCATCCCTCATATTAGCAATGATGTTGCTTTCAACTCTGTTCTTATTCCAGAGTTCAATGGCAAGACAGGCCAGGTGTCATGGGGAAAGGGCAGCCCATAATTCCCTTACGTTCCAACTCTTTCTTAAGAGGATACATTGATTCAGGATTTTTGTGATAGTTATGCTTAACAATACTGGGCCGTGAATTGTCTGTTTTCACAGAGTTCTCTTGTGCATTAGGAATCCTCATAACTTGCTCTACAAACACCTCCACATGGAAACCAGTTTGATAGATCACAGAAGAGATGATAAGGAGATGGCCAAGCATCCTTTAGTTCCTGAGCCAGGTGATGTCATATTGGATTCTGCTTTTAACCATGGGTATTCACACTACTTCTTTTTAAATAATTTCTTGCCTCCTTCTGAAACAGGATTCAAGGCCTTGAAATGACTAGCTGCCTACACTATTCTAAGAGCTTTCCAACTCTTCTCTCTACTTCCACTCTTGGCACATAACAGTACAAGTGAGCTTTGGAAAATGTAAATCAAGTCACATTGCATTCCTCCTGAAAGCCCTCCAATGCTTCCCATCGCCTAGAAGAAAATTTAAAGTCCTTTAAAGAGCCTGTCAGACTCTACTTGATTTGGCCCTTTCTTGAAATTTTCTTTCTTGCCACTGGCTGTCTTTCCCACTTTGCTCCAGTCATACTGCTGGCATTCTTGTTGTTTTTTGTACATATCAGGCTCACTTTCTTCCTAGGACCTTTGCACATGTCCTTATTTCTCAAAATCTCTTACCCCAGCTGTAAGCATGATTTGCTCACTTAGTTCCTCTAGGTGTCTATTCAGGTGTCTCCTCTGACATATCCTATCTAGAACACCAGGTAGCACTTATGGCTGCCTGATACTGTATTGCATCTATATTTGCATATTTTCTCTCTTCTCTATCAAAATAGCAGCCCCTTTGTAGTTGGGAGTTTTGTCTGTCTAGTTCAGTGTTTTTATAGCACAGTCTAGAAGAGTGGCTGATGCATTGAAGGTATTCAGTATGTGTTTATTGAATAAAGGAATGAATGAATCTCCTTGCCTGAAGTGAGTGAGGAGTGGTGTTTAGATCTGACCAGTTACTAAACTCAAAAAACATGTAAGGCATATGCCTCTTCAATGCAAGAACTTGAGAGGAAAATACTTGAGAGGATGATGAAAAATATTGCAAACAAAAGGTTCAGTATCATTGTGGGACAGTGATTTGGGTTCAGGTGGGATTCAGGTGTGTTTTATGTAAAAGGACAGAGTGACAATGTTTATTATAGATGCTTTCATCAAAATCTAGACTAGTTCATGAGGGTTCCAGAAAAAGAGCCCTCTTGGACCCTGTAGGTCAAATTGTAAATTGGTATCTCTCTGGAGGTTAATTTATCACTATTTTCCAAAGTTCTCAAAAATTTGTATTAATTTAACCCAGCAACTCCATTTCTAGCAATTTAACTTAATGAATTAATTATGAACGTGAGTAAAGATATAGTTCCAAAGATATCCAGTACGTGGTCATTTATAATAAGAAAAAAATCAGAAACAACCAAAATATTCAACAATAGGACTTTGGTTAGATAAATTACAGTACAATTAAACAGTGGAATTATGTATAGCCATTTTAGATGGAAAGAGTTTCAAATAAAATGCTAAGTGAAAAAGAAGTTTAGAAAACAATAATCACCCACTTTTAATACATACACATATCAAAATAACTGTGCTCCTGTTGATTTAACCATCCAAATGTTAGCAATAATTATCCCTTCATGTTAGAGCTATTGAATATTTTAATTTTTCTGTTTTTCATATTTTTTTAGTGGTTCTATAATAAACATGTTATTTGTGTAATTAAAAATACATACCAACAAACCATAAAAAGTGAACAATTTATTAAAGAGCCTCCTGCATATAAACTCTTACTCCTTGTCTGTGAATATGATTTGTTGTGATGTGTCTTGTCTTTTCAGGTCATGCACTCATTCATCTGGCACACACTTATTGAATGCCTACTGCATGCAGAGCTCTGTATTAGGCGCTCTGCCATTGTGGTAAGCATTTCCACAAGACAGAGGAAGGACTCTATTACACATTACTTTATCTTCATTTTCCTGAAGATATTTCTAAGATGGAAAGTGTCTGCATTAGCCTAATCCCAAGGCTTTTCATTTTGGACAGCCTACTCTAAGAAGACTTTTTGCCAAGAAAGCTGCTCCTTAGTAGCAAAAGTGAGCTTTTGACCTACAGCTGTTTTTGTCTGAGGTCTCCTCCTCACTGTGCCACTGGGCCATATGCCCGGCCCAACTTGCCATGACAGAGCTGATACACTGACGTTTTTCTCCACCGTCCAAAGCTAGCAAAGGCTGGAATAAAAGACAATCTGTCGATTGACTGCCAGACAGAACAGTAGCTAAAGGACAGGCAGTGACTTGTTTCCTCCTTTTCTGGGGGTCTTGTTGAGTGCAGGATCCCCAGTGCTTAGTGTACTGACACAGAAGGCACTCGATACATATGTGAGGGTATATTTACAAGAAAGCCATGTATCAGCTCACTTGTTTCTAATCGCACTGAAAGCACTCAAGAGTGGCCCCATTTCTCTAGATTTCTCCGTATACCAACCTAGGGACATATGAGAATATAAGGAATTTGGAAAGGGTACTATGTATGTAATAACTGACAAATAAAAGCACGCTATCATTTATATATAAAATGACAGAGATGAGAAGGAACATAAATAATCCATGCTGCACTGTAGAGATTGCAAACGCACACAAGGACAATCGGCCTTGTCCTGTTTAACATGCAGGCATTTAATTAGAAACCTAAATAATATATTAAGCTTGCTGTGTTGGAATTACTCTATGCCATTCTGCTTATCTGTCCCTGAATGAGATGAGTTTCCAGTTTCAATGCTCTGATTGCTTTACTCAACACCAGCAGGAAACCACTGTTAATGGTCTTTACTCTCCTGGTACTTGGGAGGGAGTTTTCATCCTCCTAGGGGAGGTGGTTGTGATGCTTGGGCCAGAGTTCCACATCATGTCCATTTGCATCATTAACCTCTGGGAAGAGAGAACAATCTCTATCTCTTTCCTTTCCCAATTAACAGACATTTCCAGCCTTACTCAATACCCACGTTCCCCAGGCAAAGTACTGCTTTGTTTCACTTACCTCCCTTCTATACGAAACTGAAATTCTGCAGAATGGACAGTGATGATTTTCTGTAAAAAGCAGGTGTGGTTTTTCTCTACCTAAGGGTGCTACACTCTAGTTTTATCTTCTCTTTTACTTCAATTCCAGGAAAATCCATTCTCATTGGGAAAAATATGTCAGAAGAAAAGCAAATCACTCTCTTGTATTTGGGTTACATAACCAATTTTCCAAGCTGGCTAATAAAAAGGAGACTTCATTAACATGAGGATAGAAGATTTTTGAAGGTGATGAAGAGTGACAATATTTTTCCCTGTGGTGCCTGTGCAATCACGAGATGATAATTTTCAGAGGAAGAAAAATGCCCCTTTGCCCTTTAAGACAGTCAATAGGCTTTTATAAATAGGCAACCAAGGACTGCACTGTACTATCATTTAATTTTTAATTAATACTAAGTTACAATTGCATTTTCAGAGCATCCCTTCTCAGGCCTACATTAGCAGTAAGAGAGTTCACCTGGATGAATGTTACTGCAAAGAACACCAGGGGAATCAGTAAGAGATCCACCACTGCTGTCAGCAGAAAGCACAAAAGAGAAATGAATCTCAACTAACAGCAAAGGGAGCTCTGGAAGCTGAATGGCACATGTACGGCACCGACAATCAGAGGCTTATTTATGGAATGATCGTAAGGTTTTGTTCTACTTAGGAGAGTTTTCAGAGTTGAGAGGCAGCATGGCGGAATGGAAAGAGGATGGATTTTGGAATTAGATAGCTGAAAAGAGAATGGACTTTGGAATTTGACAACTCCAGGTGAAAATCCTATAACAAGGGAAAGATCGTGCCAACCTCTAGGGCTACAGGGAAGATTAACAAGCCTATTTTCATAAAGTGCCAGATATGTAGGTGCCCAGTAACTAGTAGCTGTTATCGCCTCTCATTTGGGTCTGTAAATTTCAGAGGAGACGGTAAAGACTGGTCTCGCTACAAGTAAATTTGGTTAATGAAAATGAACTTTTCAGGATACAACTCATGTCATAATAGAGGATTTTATCAGAACCATTTTGTGAGGTTCTAGATGAGAGTTGGCAGGTTATTTCTGCTTTGGCAGAGATTTTAACCCTTTGTTGGCACAAAGAGGCCTCGGGATGTTTAATGGAGGAGAAGGAGAAAGAGCTGGAGCAGGGAGCTATGGTGGGGTAGTGAAACAGTTTCAATCTCTATTTTAAAACCTAGTTTACTATTTTGAAAAGACCAAAAGGTATTTTACCATTATAATGACTGTGATTGCCTGTGAGCGATGGGAATGTAAAAGATTATTTTTCCTGACATTTCTGTATTTTCTAAATTTTCTACATTGAGCAGACATGTATTATTTTTATAATTAGGAAAATCAAATAAAATTGCATGCTTGTTAATTATTTCAGTATCACATATCTTTTTATGGTCCTTTGAAAGTATAATGTTTGAGAAGCTCTGCTAACTAATGACATACACAAATAGGACGTGAGGGGTTTGAAAACTCAAATTCCAGCCTCAGAAATCATCACAGCCAAAATAGGACAGGACCTTTAACTCCTTTCATGTTCACGAAAGGCAAAGGACAGAGTGTTTCATATGAGAGACTCAAACTTAGTAAACGCAAATCTAATCTCCGAAAAAGTAAAGTTGTTTTACATGAGCGCTCAAACTCTTTCTCCCTGACCTTTCCCCAATTTCTGGATTCTTTTATTCTGGTTTATGAAACAAAGTCTTTGTGACCAGCTTGGAAGACAGCATGTTGGTTCTCTGAGAACCTCAGTGAGTAAACGTGACAAACGCCGGCTTATCACACCACGCCTGACACCTGGCGCCACACTATCTGCAAAGCCAGTAGGAACCGCTACAGGGGAACTTGTCTGCATCTTGCACAACTTTTAATATAGGCAGTTATCTTCTTCCAACAGACAATTTGGGTTTCTATATTTCAATCACCAGGACTCGTCAGGACAAGCAAAAATCTCAGTAAACTAGTAAATGCTGTGGTGCTCATTTAGACAAGAACACTTTCATTAACATATCCACAGCGGAATAACCGTGGAGAACAAGAGACAGTCCATCCTCTGGCTCGCATGGACGAGCCCCTCTGCATGTTGAACATGGTACAACTGACCAGGAGAATGAGTAAATCCTGGATAATGGGGGGGAATAGCTTCTCCTTTGTGTAGTGCTTTTGTTAGCGGGAACCAGGGAGCATAACTAAGAAAGAACTTGATGTGTTTGAGAGGAGTGTCAAATGAGGGGTGGGTATTCCAGGAAGAAGTTGGCTGATGATACTGAATAAGAGGAGAAGAAATTTAAGTGGTTAAAAATTTTAAGAAACAGTAACATAGCTCTGGAGTTGTGTTCTGAGAAATCAGAGGGACTTTAGTGATAGAGAATGAAAAATCATACGCAGTTGCAGAAAATTAGTGACAACTAGGTCAGAGCCTTGATGAGTCAAAGAGGAGTAAAGTAAATAAAATAAGGAGAGGGATATTTTCTAGTTGTTGAAAATCCTTTTCTATTCTATCTTTACTTGTTTATATTAATTTCACTAACTTGCCTTCTTAATATTCTATAGTATCTTTCATACTCATGGCAAATAAAGATGATATAGCAGTTTGATCAACGTGCAGAAACCAACTGCTATGAATTGAGTTGTGTCCTCCTCAAATTTGTCCATTAAAATCCTAATCCCCAAAGTGACTGAATTTAGAAATAGGACTCGTAGGAGGTAATTAGGTTAAATGAGGTCATAGGGGTAGGATCCTAATCCCATAGAATTGTTGGCTTTATAAAAAGAGGAAGATCTCTCTCTCTCCCTCTCCCTCCCTCCCATTCTGCATCCATGCACTGAGGAAAGACCAGGCGAGGACACAGAAGGAAGGTGGCATCTACAACTCAAGGAGAACCCTTAACAGATACTGACACTGCTGGCACCTTGATTTTAGACTTTCCAGCCTCCAGAACTGTGAGAAATAACTTTCTGTTGTTTAAGCTTTCTAGTCCATGGTATTTTGTTATGGCAGCCAGAGCTGACAAAGACACTAACAATTTTTTGTTTTGTTTTGTTTTTGAGTTTCTCTAAATCACTATGGCAGAATCTTGGCCCAGAAATTTTTTTAAAAAAAATCAAGCTCAGTTATTTTCATCTCATTTCTTAAAGTTTCCTGTCTGACAAAAATAACATCTCCTGGTCATTTCTCATCACTTGCTGTGATATTTTCCACTGGAAAAATAGGCCTTGAAAGGCCTATTTCTTCACACTCATCTATCTGTCTTATGTAATTTATGCCCAGCCTTAAATGCAGACCCCTCAGAATGGGCTATTCTTGATTTCTTTCAGTTCTGTCTTGAACAATTTCATTTTAGTTTCCCAAGTTTATATAATAAAGGACGGAGCTATACCAATAAATGTAGGAGAGGCCTAGGTTTCTACTGCAATGCATGATTAATAATGCAACACTATTAATGAAAAATTAAAAAGATAAAGAGAAGCAGAGGGCTGTTTTAGAACATTCAAAAACCAAATACAATTCTTTAGGAAAGTATTTTATTTTTGTGTCTCAACAGATGAAATTCATAACCTTGTTTTCTGATAAGACAATTCAAACATACAAATCAATTACAACAATGTGCTTATCAGCTCCCCCTCCCACCCCTATATTTTAAAGCAACCGACAGTTTTGAAGGACACCAAGACAATAGGGCTTAGCGAAACAATATGGCAATTAAAAACGGCCCTTTAAAAAAATAATTACAATGGTTGTTGAAAAGTATTTGTCCTTTGAGCAAAACAGACTGAATGAAAAGAAGCATCATGAAACAAGAAGGATTATAGCTTCCCTTCCAAGAAAAGGGAAAAGGGGATGTATATTGAAACAATAATACAGAAAGCTGGGGAGTCAGATTGAAAACAACAGAAAGCCCCAGGCAATATGTTTCTTCAATAAAATGCATCCCCTTGAAGATATCCATTCAAACTCTTGTTTTGTATTGAAATAAATAACTGTTTCTCTACCCCCAGCACCTAGAAATGAATAATTTCTGTTCTCCTTTGTTAAAATGAGTAATTTTTCCCAGCTAGCATCTCTCAAAGAAGGAGAGTAGGGCTTGTTATGAATTTTGTAGAAGTCAGTAATATTAAAGATAAACCAAGCTGACTGAAGACCAATGCCATTTTAGATTCTAGCTGCAAAGGGATTAGACATATCCTGGCAGACTTGGGACTCCCAGGGGAAGAGGGCTTCACACTGATTGACTGCTAGTCGCTCTAAATCCTGTAGCGCCTTTGTGTAAGGTCTCTTATTCTACGTACCATTCCCTCATGCTTTTCACCGTAAGCCTCACAGCACCCTTGTGAGGTAGGTAGTGTTATGGTCATGTTGGGAGATGGGGATGCAGAGATGTTAAATAGCTTGCCCATAAAGAAACATGAATCCAGCGACAGAGCCCTACAGACTCTTACTCCAGATCCTTGTCTTTTTAGTACTTAACTATTCTGACTCCCTGAGAGTGGATCATTAAAGCAGGTAGGTCCTTAATGCCAGACTTGTGCCTGGCCAGGTGGACACAAAGGCCTATCTCTTAACCACATGATTTGGATGATAGAAGAAGAAACAGGCTGTGATCAAAATGGAAGCCAAAGGAGTTAATGTGGAGGAACACAGGATTAAAGTTTGAACCACAATTTGATAATGGCTTTACTGATGTGCTGTTGTTACTATGATGATGATGGCTACTCAGCAGATATTACATGATTAAATCAATGAATAATGAATGAATGAAAGGAGATTGTGCTTGGATAAGTGGAAAATTAAATTTTCCACATTCATAAAACAAAAGTTGGAGAAATCTGATTTCCAGTTTCTAATCAAGGATGGGAAGGAAAGAATTAAGTAGATACCTGAATTTTCTGTGGGCATGTATTTGAGCTAATACTGGCAGCATTTAAAAGCATTTAAATATACAAACATTTAAAATAATTTTTAATACAGAACTTGTTTACTTATCGGTTTGGAACCCAAACCATGAAGATCAATATTAGAGGCAGTGTGACAGTGTTTATAAATAAACACCACCCATTTTCCTTTACAATTAAGTTCTCTTATATATGCTTATTCACTCAATGTCACTTATTTGAAAAGCTTGTGCTCTAGAGGTCTTATCAAATGCATTTTGAATGTATTTTGAAATACATTGAACTACCGAAAAAATGAACTACTCTTCTCTAGACTCACCAGCCAGGATATATTTTTCAATTACTTTCAGCTTTTGTGAACCTTTTCTTCACTCCAGAAAAACTCAGGGCAGAAAACAGCTGTCCTATATTGAAACCAGCCCTGCAATAACACCAGCAACTTTCGTATAGTAGTGTCATGAAGGGCTCTTGAGACCACCGAAGTACAGGCCACTGGATTATCCAGGTGTTGCTAAGATAGAAGAGTGTATATAAATCACGGTGGTGAAGCTGAGTTGGTAATCTCTTTGCATTACACATTTGTTCTGTGCTCAGCGAATTAATTCCTTGTAGGATGTTTGAACTGATATGCTACGAGGCTTAAAGAAACTCTGGATGCCAAAGTATGGATTTGTGTTTGTGTGTGTTTAAAGAAGCATTTTATTTAATTTTCATGAGAGCCCTGTATGTATATAATGGATGTACCCTATTAGTCTTTCGTACATCCTGCTAATAAGCCCGTGGCTACAGGAGGAGACTAGATGTAGGGAATTGCCTCTGTGCTAGGGCACTAGCATGCTCGATTGCTTGTGCCTAGAAATAAGATGACTAGTGACACCATGGTTAGGAAGGTTCACATAAATGTTACTTCTGCCTTAGAGGGGGACCTGGTAAATAGATTTATCTCCCAATGTGATAATGAAAATTCTAACATCATTCACTATAGACATAACTTTTACTACCATGTATAGGATTTAGTCTTTCAATCAGAGGTAACCTATCTAGTAGCATGCTGCTTTTTATGGAGGCTCGCCCTGGGTTTTCATCTCGCAGACCCCGACTCCTCAGTGATTGAGTTGTGTTCTTAGTTTTTTGTTTTTTTTTTATTAGCTGCCAAACAGAGTATCGAGAATCCTCAGAGAAGCTGTATATTTTTCATCTGCCTTTTCTTTTTCCTTATCTTCTCTACAGATAATTTTTAGTAGTATATAGGTATATGCATGTGTTTCTGTGTGCATGTGTGTGTTTCTGGCATTAAAACACATGTACTATTTTAGAGAGATTTATTGACATGTCATGATTTACCGAGTTCAGAGTACTATGGAATGAAACAATGCCTGCATAGCTATAAAAAGGGACTGCTTTTCCAATCCAAAATTTTTGATAGAGAGTCATAATTTTTGCATGTAGTTATTTATAAGAGTTGATGAAAGGCACCAGTGTGACATGCCCTAGAAGCCAGCGTTTCCGGAGTGGCAAAAACAGTAGGTGAATTTTCCCCCAGGTTTCTCAATTTTATCCTTAATTTGGCTTTATTCCACGTTAATCTTCATTTCCTATGTTTTAGGTCTGATAATGAGGTAATTAAGAAAGGAATATAGGGTTGTACAATAAGCTTATCTGTTTAAAAGGGAGTAGGTAGGAACTCATAATTTTTGTTTAGACTATGACAAATGACACAGAAACAGTAACAGCCACCTCGCAAGGGCAGTATGCTCCTGACTGAGGAAACTGAGAGAAAGAAGAAACAAAATAAAAACAGAAACATAAAACTATGATAAGCTTCTAAATTTCTGAAATAGCATATGACCAGAAAGTCTTTACAAGTACAGAGCCAGAAGCCGGGCCACTGAGTTAAAAGTATGTTTAGCTTTCATTTAAGAATTTGACTTCATTATATTATTTTCTTCTCATTGTTTAAGAACAAATCCTGAAGTATTGGGACTATCTTATCCCTAATTGGTAAGTTTACCGGACAAACTAACTTGTCATATTAATTGGCAGAGATGAATACCCAATACTTTCAAAACTATGTTTATGGAAAATCGTTCTTTGTTTTAGTTATACTAGTTTAGTGATATAAAATGCAAGTCCATTGCTAGAGATGTGACTCTTACCCAAGCAGCTCTGGCATTACCAGAAAATCTTCAAGGAGAAGAAAATACCTCTCTGGTGGCAAGCTCTTCATTTTGTAATTAAAGAACAGCAAAGGGTCCTTTTCTGAATTTCTTGCTAGCAACCTAGAATTTGTGTGTTTGCTTCTGCCTGGAGGTGAATTCTAGGCCTCTTGTCATCTAACAATATGACTTCCAGGTACCATTACTGTCAGCTTTTTTGCTTCCTCCTCCACCTCCTCCTTCTTCACGGGAAGGCATCCAATGAGCTACAGGGGGTGGGGATGACACCATGGATGATGACAGCTACCTGAGCACATCTTTCTAAAGCCCATTCCCTCAAGTACCAAAGGAAAGAGCATCTTCACTCTCAGCACAAAGATTGCACAAGAGCAGTTTTTAAATTTTCAATTTGTTTCCTCTTTAACACTAGACAACCTTCGTTTTCTCTTGCTATCGATTTACTTGAAGACAAGAGAAAAATTTTTTCTTTTTAATTTTTTGTGCCTTTCTACTTTATACAATGTCTGGAATCATTGAAAGTTGTCTGAGTGAAAGCTAACTCAGAAAGAAAAACCCTATGATGGTGCTGTATATGTGGCTTGCCAAGCCCTTCACTTCTTGCTCAAATATATTTCATGCCTAAAGTCATGCCCATCATTTGCTTATGTAACCAAGTCAAATGAATTGGAGATAATTTGGCAAGTGGTACAGGATTTATTTTCACTAAAGTGGAATATCTTTATAGTGTGGTTGATATAACATAGATTCCAATATTCAGTAGGTCAAACTATGACCCCTTCGTATTTTGACATACAAAGAACCCGGTAGCCTGGCCTCTGATTCCTGTCTGAGTCGTCTCCACTAACCCCACATTTGAATCAGATTTCACTGGCTCTGCCTCATCTCTGACAGTCTGGTAGATTATTCGATCAAAACAGCACTAAAGTGATTTGAACAACTTCATGTCCTTGTGAGACTCACATAGCCTGTTTCTCTCGATCAGAAAATATTTTCTAATATGACTCCAATTGCCTTTTATTACATTTCATTTCTTAATACTTCAATGGATTTAACGGAGATGTCAGATGCTTAAGCCCTTTTCATCAGCAAAGAAAATATGTTTTCTTAACTTATTTTACATGTTCATAAAATAAGTTAACTTGCTTTTACATGTTAAAAAAAACATTCCTGCAACAATTAACCAATAATAACAGTCAATGAGACACAAACCTAAACTTAAGATACATTTTTTCATTAGCACTATTTTTTTTTTTTTTTGAAAACAAAAACAAGCTATCAGGCATTTTTAAGAAAAGTTTTGTTAGGTTGTTGGTTAGTAACTTCCAATCATGGGATATTCCCAAAATAGGATTTTGATAAAAAGACATTAAAGGAAAACACAGACACACATTCTGTTTCTTTTTTTTTCTCCTGCTCAAGCTTATCAACTTTTAAAACAGTTACATTTTAAACACTTAAAAAAAAATCAAACCACCCTCCCCCATATATTTATATATGTATATATGAACAATAGCTTTTTAACTAATTATGATTTGGGACACTCCATACCATATGGAAAAAACATGTGAAGACAACTGTCTTGTGTATCCAGTGACCAGGTGCGTATGGCACACCTGATTTTATAACTGGGGAGGAAAAGAGCATGTGTTCTTCCAAATGGCCTCTGTACGAAGTTTGTTCATGACTCTTTGCCAATCTCTTGCTATCCCATGGATATGTATATGAGCAGCATGTTGCCAGACATACATTGTTGTAAAGAATGGAAGAAATTTTTTTGCAAGTCTGAATTAATTTCTTGCTTAATAATTATTTGATTATATTGTATTGTAGATTTTCTTGATTATATTGCAGCATAGATTAAAGATATATTAAAGCAATTTAGAATAGGAGGTGTGCAACCAACCAAATAAAAGTAACATGGCAATTTCCGCCCTTTCTTTTTTAGTCCTTTTAGAATAGGCACAAAATCTTAGACTCTGACCCATTTTCAGTATGGACAGTTACCTTTTGAACTTTATAGGAATCAATATAGTTAACCAATCTAGTAGAAAGTAAATTTGCATTTTTGCTGTCTTCTAATGGCTATTTTGCATATTAAAGGTAGAGCTTTCCTTAAAATGTGAAGTACTCTCTTGATTATGCCAGCTCTTTTCTCATTCAGCTAAGGCTATAAATAAAGCTTTCTATTTAAGACTGGCATTATATCAACCCACCTGCTTCTGGAAGAGGGAGAGGAAAAAAAAAAAATCAGAATCACTCAACCTGCAGATTGCTGTCAGCTTGTGATTATGTGAATGGTAAGTCTTAACTTTTAAAGTGTTATGTGAGATAGGCTGGAGGGGTTTTTTTTAAAGCAATTTCCAGTTTAACAATTACCCAAGAATTTCTGAGTACTAATGAAAGAAGACTTATCCCTGGAGAGAGCATTCATTGATGAGGCATGACAGCAGCTCGGAGGTGACAGTGGTGAGCAGGCAGAGCAGGAGAATGAAGGATCATTTCAGTTGTGGCATCAGGAAGGGAGGCAGGAATGCTGGGGAAACCAGAGCTTTTCTCCCTCTGTGGGCTGTCTCAGGGAATAGTCCCTGCTCTTTTCCTCCTTCCTATTCAGGATATTCTCCTGGGAGACTGGGGTGGGGGTAGGGAGAAGAGGTATCCAAGACCTTGGTGAAAGGAGAAGGGCAGTCTGGGGCACATGCAAGCTTGTCCTGATCAAATTCCCATATACAGAAGGAAGATCAGCTCCAGTCCTGTTTCAGAAAAAACAAACCTTTTACAAAGATCTTAGTCGCGACTTTTGTTGCTGTTGCAAATGTTTTATCATAAGCCTTCTTTTGAGAAGCTCATATAAAATAAGGAGTTTCCAGTCCCTATGATTTTTTGAGAAAACATGCACCTACATGTACTGTTCCCAAAACAGACAAACCAACTTCAGGTGGAAAATCTGTCATTAATTGCTCATTTAAAACGTAGTTTACTTGGCTAAACCTTGCATGCCTAGACTATGGCTCCTGAACCCAATGTTTAAAAATAAACTGAACTAATGATCATGGCAATCAGCTATCGTTGCATCTTGTAGTCGTATGTTGTGAAGTTGTCCTTTCCCAGTAGTCACACATTTGCTGGGGTGTAAATGAGAAGGCTCTTTTAGGAATGGCTTTTGAAGGGGTAAAGGGTAGTGTCATGGAAAGATTCCTGTCAAGTGTTTGCTAAAGTACCAGGAAATGCCCTTTGTTGCTTAACCAAAATAAAAAATTCTAAAATTAATATGTCAAATAATATTTCATTCTTCAAGGCTATCTACACATAAAGGCAGAATAACTCCAAAACCCCTCAATCAAAAAATATCAAGGGTTTTAGAGGAAAGGAATTGAATGGAGCTCCCAAAGCCAGTGGTGGAAAGTCAATGGAAATAACCAGGCACATAATATATTAGTCTAACGGGGACTGTTAATTCCAGTTATAGAGATGACAAATTGTTACCTAAGTACTGAGTAGAATGAATGGCTTTGGCTTCAAAGGTTTTGTTACTAGGTTCATATGCCACAAAATCCATTTGGAATAGCTCATGTGAGCTATAGGTGACCAGGTCATAGAGAAGAAGGATAAAAAAGACACCAATGAAAGTTAAAGAAGAGCATAATCTCTGATTATTCTTCAGGTAGGCGGTAATAACTATAAAAATTAGCAATAAAGAAAATAGGATTAAAATGGATCAAGTGTCTTCCTCCAACCTTTTTAAAATTCTTGATATATCTCTTTGTTAGGCCTTAGCCTCCTAAGCTGAAAATGATGTCCTTTTTTTCCTCTGCTAGAAAGCCTCCAGACACATTCTGTGTTGTCGAACAACTGAGCACAGTCCTGAATTTAAAACAAATGTCTTGACACAGAGATGAAGGGAGACCCTGGAAGTATAAGTTAATTTACATGGGGCTCTACTCAATTTTATTTCTCCAAGATCACATCCTCTTTTGTACTTCTAATATAAAAATACATTTGTTCCTACTTGAGTAATGGAAAGTGACAAACGTCAGGCTTCAATGCAAGTGAGATTTAAATAATCCTTTTTTTAAAAAGTCATAGAAGATCGTAACTTCTGGACTTTTTTGAGAACTGAGAAGCACAGAATATTTGGTAGAACAATGAAAAAAGAATCTACTCTAAATACTACAGAGCAAATCCTAAATTCCTTTGTAGGGAGTTTGGTGATAAGCAAAATTGTTGAGAAAGCTGAGCAAAACCAGAGTTCTGACAAATGTCCCTAGGAACTGGGAAGTATGAGTCTTGGTAATTTCTGGTTTATATTTTCAAACTTTGAGACTATCCGAAAAGCCATAATTATAAATGCAATGAGAATGAAAAGTGGCTTAAAAGTGGCTTAAAAAATGGGTAATGTGAGAATTTGGAAAAGCAGAAATCCCTTACCAGGAACACATTACACAAAATTGTTTGGGTGAGCTATCATACTTTAGTAGTATGTATTTCAGACATTTGGGACCATGTGTCAATCATCTTAGACCATTAGGGCTTAGTCATAGAATTTTTTCTTACACAGATTTAATGGCTGGAGAGAATAAACACATCTCTGAAAATGCTTTATGTATATATAGAGAGTACTGGTCAACTCAGAATGAATTGCTAAGACAAACAACTGTATTGCACACTTTGAAACAAACCTTTTTGGAAGAAAATGACTCAGAGATGTCACACTTAAGGGGATAATTTGGTGCTGGTTTGAGCTGTTATTCTCTACCATGGTCCAGTTTGAGCTAACAGAGAGGTAATTTGAAGCCATAAGGGAAAATTCATGCAAGTGAATACCTTTGTGAAATTGGTTACTTAAATACCAGAGTTACAGTCAATAGAATGCCAGAACTTTGCAGATATAAAAAGGAATCCAAGATCTGCTCCAACAGTGAGAATGTAGAAAATTAAATGTCCAATCAATTACCTATAAATCCATTACTATGATGGATGCTTCAGGCAGAAAGTAGCCAATTCTCCTGGAAATAGTCAATATACTTTTATAATCTGAACATTTATGCAAGTGATATATATTTTTTGGTAATCTATTGGAGCCCAATTCAAACGGTAATTTTCATCTTATAGAAATACTATGTTTAGGAATACTTCAGAAAATTACTACTCTAATCTAATGTTGATCAATCTGGGTTCTATGGAACCCTAGTTTTTGAAGATGTTAAAAGTTACATCATAATAAGAAGTGCTTTCTGCTCAAATAAGTTAGAGAAACCCTAAGATAAACAATATTAAGCAGGATTCCTGTTTACAGGATTTTTCAGAGGTTTTTAGGCTCATACAGATCTTGAACCTCCAAGAGGTGGTTATAGAATAAAACATTTCCCCAAGTTATTAGTCAATGGGACTCTTTTTTTGAAAGAATTCTTAGTAATATCTTAAATAACTATTGTTCCATGGATCAGAGTAGGAAAACCCCTGAGAGTCATCTAATGGAATAATAACTAAATCTTTTAACTAAATATTTTCATGGATGAGTTAACTTTAGTCCAATTTCATTTCACTCAGCTGTTTTGAGCCAACTTTTATTTTGGCAGAAAATAGCAGTTAGAATCACAAATTATTTTATTAATAGCTCAGCGTTTCTCTCTTTTTGATAATTAAATACTTGCTTCATATAATGCTGCAAAATTAAGATCAAGTAGTTTTTATTAACTTTTGGAAGACTATCTCTCCACTTTCACTGTGTTTTTAAAATTTAAAAGACCCCATTCCCTTTGTACACAAGTTGAATTTGTAATAGAGTCTACAGCAGAGCTTGATTTGCATTGTTTGATATAAATAAGGTAATTGTCACAAATAAAAAATGAATTTCTAAAGGATCTGTGATAACCATCAGGAAAAATGACTTAAATAGGCAATTCTTCAACCTTTATCTTACTTTCCACCCTTTGTTAAGGGAGAAATGTGTTTAACTGTGTTGCTATCCAATTGACAAAACAATTTCTGGGCCTGTGATTGTTTTTATTGGAGTCAATTTAATTTTATTAAAGTTCCTCAAAATGTCAAATATTAAAAAGAGCCAGGTTTTTGAAAGTCAAACCCCCAATCTGATATGTCAAGAAGCAAATTCCAGAGACCGTCTTCTCCAGTTTACATGCTATCTAAAAGGGGACCTGTTTTCAAGTTCCTCTCAAAATGTGAACAATGTAGAAATTTCCTATCTGTTCTATGCTAATTAAATATATGACATTTCATGAGCACAGTCTACATTCAATATTTTCTCAGACCAAAGTCATTCACTCAATATTTAGCCAACTGGAGCTATGTCCCCTTTGAACCAGATCACTGATGGTAACAGCATGCTGATATTTTTTTTTAAAGAAAACTGCAATGTTCAACTTTGAGGAATAAATAATCATTAATGCAAACTGAATTGGGGAAGAATCTTTGGGTCAGGGAGGGAAAAGAATCAGCACAATTTACCGTCTTGATAGGACTCTAACTTTTCCCTCAGTAGAGAGAAAAAAAATCAGTAAGTGTTTTTCGATCCACTTTGTTTCTTCTCACTTTGAAAACAAGAGGGATTCCCCCTATCTATCCAAGATAACTTTCAAAATAAAAACCAAAATCTACTTGGTAAGGAAGCCGGGAGAAATCCTGAAGTTGCCTATTCAAGGTGATACTGTGTGTAGAGTATGCGAATAGAGAACATCAGAGCAGCAGTAGCTAGATGTTCCCTTCGCCCAGCAGCAATCTAGCCTGGAGGCAGCTATCACGTTTTAAACAGATCCTTAACTATGCACAGATCACCCTGGTTTGTGTTGGCATCTGAGAACTCCTTCTTATCCAGAGAGTTTTTGAACATCTGAATTCTTGATCTTAGCTATTGGTGAATATTACCTTATAATTATATATAACCATTGCCTCTTTTGCCATTTTCTATTAACTCATTAGCAGCAACTGATGAAAGTAAAATCAAGAGGTGGTTAAATGGATCATTTGAATTATTAACACCTACCTTGCATTTTACAGGTACATCTAGTGGCACACCACCTTCTGGAGAAACCAAGGGCTTTGTTACAGTAAACTGGTCCAGTGTGATATTACAAATATAAAAAATATTCCATTCTGTATCAAAACTAGGCACATGCCTTTATTTATAGTAACAGAAGTTAACAGAGTTGGGCAGCTTTGCCTTGGGTCCTGTTTCTTGGCATCCTAAATCAGACAAACACGCCTCTCAACATATCTCCGCCCATAACTCCAGGGGTTATGGTTAGTCTAAGGGTTATCTGTAGGCAAAGGAAGGTGAAATCACACTTGGATCTATAGTGGTGAGTAACTAAAAGCACAACCTCTCATTCATATTGCTTTAAAACACATACAGCATATATGTTTTAAAAATAAAAAGAAAAGTAAAGAATATATTGACCTCTTTGTGGTGCTGAACCAACAATATGGTATGATGCAAGGCTTTAACAAATGATCATCATAGATACAAATTGTTCTGTAGAGTATGTTTTAGACAAATGTGTCTTTTTAATATGTAAATCCTACACTGTAGGTTGTTCTTTTTTATTTTTTCTTTTGTTTTTGCAGTGGTAGAAAATGCTGAATAATTGTCCATGAGCATGAGCCAAAGGTTCAAGTTCATTACTGAGATCCCCAGAATGCCAATATTTGCAATGCAAACAATTAGTATCCCACTGTGTGAAGGGCTCTAACACACGTCTGCCTGCCTCTAGATGGAAAGTCTCCACAAGAAGTCCTTCTGTTTCCACGAACCCTGCTTTGACACAGGGGCAGCTGCACGAAGAAGCAGCCTCCTAACCTAGTAATTTACCGTGCCAGACTGTCTTACTGATTGCCAACAATGACAAAGAGACAGTAGTGTGAGTGGTGGACCCTCAAATCATTTTCATGTTGAACCTCCTGGGTCCAGCCACCTCCCCTTCCACAACAGCACCATTGTTTTTTCGGGGCACGTACTCAAGGTCAATGCTGTTTTTGTGCTTGCCTTTCCCTCGGCTCCACACAAAAAGGAGAAGAAAACAAAATAAAACCACTCCCAGAAATGTGAAACAGCCCATGGCTGTAGATACCAGTATTGTTTTAAGGTCCAGGGAAAAAGTATTGGCATTGGTGCCATTGGAAACGGTGTCATTGGAGTCAGTCATGTACATAGGGGTCCTGTTTGCGTAAAGAAAGCGATCTGAAGTGAATCCTTTCACAGTTAAGGAGGCTGTGAAGGTGTCATTCCCAGCAGCATTGCTAGCAATGCAAACATACATCCCACTGTCTTGATCCTGGGCAAATCGGATTTCCAAGGTGCCATCACCCAGTACGGTGGCTCTTCCATTGGACTTGGCGGTGATGAAACGCCTTCGGGGTGTCACCCAGGATATCACAGGCTGTGGGTCTCCATCAGCATTGCATTCTAGCTGAACTGTCTGCCCTTCATCCACTAGCAGATGCTGCAACTTCTTTTCACGGATTTTGGGTTTTTTGCAGGTAAAGTAAAAAGAAAGGGCAGTGCTATGGAAATCCTTGAATGACCTCTCACGGATAGTGTCTGGGCCAGCACACATGGGCTGCTGGCCACCAAACTGTAGTGTGGGCTGTCGCTGCAAGATCCAGAGGAGACGGCAGTCACAGGCCAATGGGTTGTTATTAATACTCAGGACCTCCAGAGCCCTAGGGGAGGAGAACACATTCTCTTCCAATGTTTCCAGCAGGTTCTGAGACACATTGAGCACGCGTAGGAAGTGGAGCCCTTGGAAAGAGTGAGGCTCGATGGTGCGAAGCTGGGCCCCCACTATATGAAGCTCCTGAAGGCGGGTCAGGTCAGAGAACATGCCTGCTTCAATAGTGCTGATGGGATTGTAGGAAAGGTTAAGATGGGTCAGGTATACCAGGTGTTTAAAGGCAAGGAAAGGTACAGTGGACAGGTTGGTATTGGTGATAGAAAGGGATGTGAGGTTGAGACCATAGAGGCTATTGGCAGGCATCATATCTAGTAAAGGCCAGTAGTCAATTTCTAGGTGTTTCAGGTGGAACAATCTTTTAAAGGCATAGACAGGCATGTTGTTGATGTTGAGATGCTTCAGATGCAGGCTGATGAGGCTGCGGAGGTGGGAGAGGGCTTCTGTTGGTACTGCTGTTAAGTTGCATTTCTCCAGGGTGAGCTGCTCTAAGCTAAGTAGCCCACTGAAGGCCCTGTGAGAGATATAAACCAAATCATTGTCCCCCACTTCTAGGGACTTCAGGTTATGTAGATCCTGGAACATGTAGTCTAGTAAAATGACAATCTTATTCTCACTAATGTCAAGCTTGGTGAGATTGGAGAGCCCCGTGAATACCCCCAAAGGGACCAACTTGAGGCGATTGCCTTTCAGGCGGAGAGAACGCAGGTTAAAGAGATTGTTAAATGCTCCTGGCTCCACATTGGCAATGATGTTGTCACTCAAGTCTATCTCCTCCAGCAGAGGATATGATATGAATTCTTCAGGGTTGACGCTTTTCAGCCTGTTTTTACTGAGGTCCAAGATTTTGGTCTCGATGGGAATGCCCTCTGGGATGGCGATCAGCCGCCTTCTGTGGCAGCTGACAGATTTGTTCTGGGCAGAGCATTCACAGCGAGCCGGGCAGCCAATGGTGGATCCCATGAAGATTAACACCACAGCCAGACCCAGGAATGGCTGCCAGCATGATATGGCCGTGTGAAGCATGACTCCACTTCTTAGTCTACACCTTGGTCACAGGCCTGCACAGAAGGGGTGAAAGAAGGGAGGAAGAGAAGTTGAGTGAGGACAGAGATAGGTGAAGGGGCACAAATAGCTCAGCAAGTATAATGGAAAGGACATTGGATTTGGATTCAGCCAGATCTGGGCTTACACCTGAGGGTTGCCATTATTAGTGAGGGGATCGTGGTCAAGTTGTTTGACCTCTCTGCACCTCAGTTTTCTTGGCTGTAAAATGGGGATGATAGGGGTGATAATAGTAGTAGCTTCCCAGAGTTATCATGACAATTTCAGTGTTTGACAACTATAAAGAGATAAATACAGTGTCTGGCACAGACTATGAGGCAAAACAGCATAAATTTCACACTCAAAAGGCTCTATTTTGAATTCAAATGAGAGAAACAGAGGTCAATGGCTCAGAGGAAACCAGTTCAGCTTGAATCCGTGTCTGCATTGCTAATGTTTGGGATATCATCCTTCATTCAAAATGAAGCTCACGGAAGTTTCATTCAGCAGCAGGCCCTTAGGCTCAATGTAGAAAACAAAGTTACATTCATTGCAAGCTGTTGGGATTTTTATCTCCACATATACATTTTCTTTTTTAAAAAAATCTTTCAATTTTAAGGAATACCACTTTCAGAATTCAGTGAATTTTGATTTATGAAGAGATTTTCTTATTTGAGGCAAACAAAAAGAACCTCAAAATATCCCTGTAATGTTTTTGTGTTTCTTATAGGGATGAGGCAGAATCAATGTACCATGATGACTATGATGAAAATGCCCCCTTTGTGATTTTGGGTTAAATATTGAGCCATGGGAAGAGTTGTAATTTTAATGAAAAAAATCTTTTAATAAAAATGAACTATCATTCTTTCATATTCATTTTTTTTCTTTTCCCCATTTCTTTATTAGGAAGAGACTTTCATATTCAAACTCAGATCCAGGGGACTTGTTAAGGTGAAGTTCAGTGGGTACCCAATGACATTGGAAATATATCTAAATATATTTGAAAAGTTAGTTTAGGTAATGTTATTTTAATTCAGGGAAAAAAATTTTAAAATATCAACTTTACCCCTTCCAACAAAATAAATTCCAGATGAATTAAAGATTAAAACGTAAGAAGAAAAAAGGTACTAGAATAAAATTTAATAATTTTATAATATTAGAGTTAAGAAGCATGATCTATGAATAAAGCTAGAAACTAGGAAGGAAAAGAATGATTGATTCTATTAAATGCATTTTAAAAATACTGGTATAACAAGCAAACAAATAAAAACAACACATACACACAAGCAATTGGTAAACTGGAGAATATATTTAAAACTCCTATTATAGATAAGGGAGTAAGTAAAAAAGGCAAATGCCAGTAGAAAATCAGGCAATGAATGTTATAACAAAATAGCGAATAAATATATGAATAGATGATTAATCACTAGTAAGCAAAGAGATGCAAATTAAACAATAAGAGTATATAGTTGTTGCCTGTTAGATTGACAAAGTTTGATAATCATTTTTAGCCAGAATTAACAAGGGTAGAATGAAATAAAAATCCACATACTGTTATAAGGAATATATTAATAAACTGGTATAACCTTCAGCAGGTTCAAGTACAACAATTAGAACTTTAGTTGACATTACAAATGTAAATACATCTCAGTTCAATATGCTCATCTCTTTGACCCATTTTATTCCTATTACTAGCAATGAATCATTAGGAAATAATTGAACTAATATACATAGATGTTTGTTACAGATTTGTCTATAATAGAGCAAAATGGAAATGTGTAATAGTAGGAGCTAAGTACGTAAGTTATCACCTAGCTGTACAGTAAAATGCCATCTGGCCAATACATATAATTCTTAGGTCTATACTTATTAACATGGAAAAATGAAATCATGATATATATTCTACTGCTATTTGTGTGCATGAACATATATAAATATATCTATATTTTTATATATATGAATATATACATACGCAAGGACAAAACTTGAAGGATATAATGAAAATGTAGACAATAGCAATTATTTTGAGGTTGTGGGATCAAAATGATTTTTTCTTTCTTTTTATAACTTTACATGCATTCTGAATTTTTCTACTGTATACCTGCATTACTTTTATAATTAGAAAAATGAAGCTATTCTAATTTTTTGAATTTTTCTATTGATACATAATATTTGGACATTATTTATAGGGTACATGTGATATTTTGTTACATGCATAGAATGTATAATGATTAAGTCAGGGTATTTAGGATAGCCATCATCTTGAGTATTTATTATTTCTATGTGTTGGGGACATTTCAAGTTTTTTCTTTTAGCTATTCTGAAATATACAATATATCCTTTTTAACTATAATCCCATTAGAATTTATTCCTTCTATATAATTGTATGTTTGTAATCATTAACCAACCTCTCTTCATTCCCCCACCCCACATACTCCCTTCCCAGCCTCTGATATCTATCATTCTACTCTCTAACTCCACGAGATTAACTTTTTACCTCCCATATGTGAGTGAGAACATGTGATACTTGTCTTTCTGTTCTTGGCTTATTTCACTTAACATAATGACTTCCATTTCCATCTATGTTGCTGCAAATGACATGATTTCATTCTTTATGGCCTAATAGTATTCCATTGTGTATATATACCACATTTTCTTTATCCACATTTGTCCAACACTTAGGTTGATTACATATCTTTGCTGTTGTGAGTAATGCTGCAATAAACATGGGGGGGGGGGCAGGTATCCCTTTGATATATTGATTTATTTTCCTTTGTATAAATACCAGTAGTAGGATTTCTGGATTATATGGTAGTTCTATTTTTAGTTTTTTGAGAAATCTCCATACTGTTTTCTATAGTAGCTGTACTAATTTACATTTCCACCAGCGGTGTATAAGAGTTCCCTTTTCTTTGCATCCTCCCCAGCATCTGTTATTTTATTTTATTTTATTTTATTTTATTTTTTTGTCTTTTTAACAATAGCCATTTTAACTGGGGTAAGAAGATATCTCATTTGTGGTTTTGATTTGCATTTGCCTGATGATTAGTGATGCTTAGCATTTTTTGATATACATGTTGGCCATTAGTATGTTTTCTTTTGAGAAATGTCTATTCATGTCCTTGAAATTGTTTTGACATCTAGAAAGTCATGGATATATTTTACAATGAAAGATAAAATTTGTGTGAATTTTTTAAAAGGTTCAAATAAGTCATTTATTTAAATGTCTGTGGTTTCAGTTATCCATGATCAACTGTGGTTCAAAAGTAGGTAGGTACAATACAACAAAATAATTTGAGAGAGAGAGGGAGAGACCACATTCATGTAACTTTTATTGTAGCATCTTGTTATAATTGTTCTACTTTTTAGCAATTATTGTTGTTAATCTCTTACTGTGACTAATTTATAAATTAAACTTTACCATGAATGTGTACACATTGCAAAAAACAGTATATATAGGGTTTGGTATTATCTGCAGTTTCAGGCATCCACTGGGGTCTTGGAACATATCCCCTGCAGCTAAGGGGAACTATTGTAATACAAGCTTCACCACATGGAAAGTATTCCCTGATCCTCTACTTCTTAAAGAGTTTGTGTAGGATTGTTATTAATTCTTTCCAAAATATTTGACAGAAATTAGTGGTGAAACCAACCAAGCTTAGAATTTTCTTTTGCATGAATGTTTTGAAGTACAAATTAATTTCCTTAGGAGATATTGGAATCTAGATTTTCTATTTCCTTTTGTGTCAGTTTTGGTAATTTGTTTCTTTCAAGGAATTTTTCTATTTCATCTAAGTTATCAAATTTATTTGACTTAAGATGTCATACAGTTCCCTTATTATTCTCCTAATGTCTATGAAATCTAGAAGTTGTCTGTTTCATTGCTGATATTGGTAAGTTGTGCCTTTATTTTTTCTTGAGAAGTCTACCTAGAATTGTTTCAATTTCATTGAATTTTTCAAAGAACCAGATTTTGCTTGTATTGATTTTTCTCTATTTTGTATCCTTTTTATCTCATTATTTTCTGTTTCTATCCTTACTATTCGTGATACTCTATGTACTTTGGGTTTAAGTCCCTTTTTAATTTTTTTACCTTTCTAAGATGGAATCCTGGGTCATTAATTTTGGACTTTTCCTCTCTAATATAACATATAGTTTATAATATAAACTATAACTATCCTCCTCATGCATTGTTTCAGCTGCATTTGATAAATTTTGATTTTTTAAAAAATATTATTCAGTCAAAAATATTTTCTAATTTACTTTGTGCTTTTTTTCTTTGACCCATGGATGGTTTAGGATTTAGTTGGTTTATTTTCAAAAATTTAGATCTTTTCTAGATATCTTTTTGTTCTTTATTTCCAATTTAATTCTGTTATGGTCAGAGAACATACTATGCAAAATTTCAGTCTTTTGAAATCTACTGAGATTGCTTTCTTGGACCAGCACATGATCAATCTTGCTGACCATTCCATGTGCACTTGAAATGGATGTGTATTTGCAATTTGGGGTTGTAGTGGTCACTAAACATTAGTAAAGTTAATGTGGTTGATTGTGTTGTTCAGATCTTCTAAATCCTTATTAATTTTTTTAAGTTACTCTATCAATTACTGAAAATAGTGTTAACATTCCAAACTATGAATGTGAATTTGTCTATGTATCCTTAAGTTCTGTAGGTTTTGGTTTCATGTATGTAAAAGTTCTCATATTAAGCACATGTTCAATTTCTGATGTATAGATCTTTTATCATTAAGAAGGATCCATCTTTGTCTCTAGTAACACTCCTAGTCTTTAAGTCATTTCTTTTAGGCAATATTTTTAGGTTTATTGCATTTTAGTTCATTCTTTACTTTTCAGAAAATAAGATATTGAAATATATGACTAAAATAAGATATTGAAAATAAGATATTGAAATATATGTTCAAAATAACAATAAAAAACAACTAGCTTCATTCCATTTTGGCATTAAGATCTTAAAAAAGACAAGCTGTTAACATCTGGTTGCTCTTCTCATCGAATATGTTGAGAAATAGAGTCTCTAGTTATTAAATCTAGAGCTGAAACTATTTTCAAATAATTATGTTCCACTATTCACAGTCCACTGGAAACACACTTGAAGCCAAACATTTCCCTGACTGCAGAAGGTGAAATGATAATATACAATAAAACATGATCCTGAGAAGTATCTATACAGACAATATTGCTCCACCATTGTTGATTCCCTATCTTGCAGCAATAATTTCCCCCCAGCAAATATCCTTTGCCTGGTTCATGGGCTATCTTTCTGTTGTTTTCTCTTTTGCTCTTGGATTTCTACTTGTCTCTTGAGTTTTTTTCCTGTCTTTCTCCTTCTTGCTTTATTTTCTTTGAGCTTTAATTTTAATGTTGTATTTCAAGTCCTCTTTTTACTTTTTAATCTATATTTCATCTTATTTTTATTTGTTGCTCTAGGGATTAGAGGATACAGATGATCCCTGACTTACGATAGTTGACTTACAATTTTCTGACTTTAGGATGGTACAAAAGTGATATGCATTCAGTAGAAACCATACTTCAAGTACCCATACAACCATTCTATTTTTCATTTTCAGTATAGTATTCAATCAGTTATATGAGATATTCAACACTTTGTTATAAAATAGGCTTGTGTTAGATGATTTTGCCCAACTGTAGGGTAATGTAATTGTACTGAGAGTGTTTAAGGTAGGGTAGGCTAAGATATGATATTTGATAGGTTAGGTGTATTAAATGCAAATATTGACTTATAATATTTTCAGCATATGATGGGTTTAATGGGATGTAACCCCATTGTAAGTTGAGGAGCATCTGTACATCTTTATCACAATATACTTTAATGTTCAATTGATTGAAGTAAAATATTGGAGCCTTGGAACAGTATATTTTAGTTTACACTCCTCCCCCCATCCTTGGTGGAGAGAGGTTTAATGAGTTCTAGGCATGGGAGCAGTATGTGCAAAGGCTTGGAAACAATGGGAAACACTCTATGATTGGGGACTTAGAGTTCAGAACAATTGGAACAAAAACTGAGGAGAAAAAGACTCTGAAGAGGTAATTAGGGGAATGATTTACAAGGGGCTTGTAAACTGTGATAAACTGTACCTTATCCTGAGGGCAATGGCAAGCCATTAAAGTGTTTTATGCAAAAGAGTGGTATGATCAGATTTACATTTTGTAGAGATTATCTGACTTCAACATGAAAAATAGACTTACAGGAAAGAAAGACTTGAAGCTGGAAATTCAGGACACTATTGTATAAGTTTCAAGCCAGGAAGAACTGTGGTTGCAACCAGGGTCTTGGGAGTAGGCTTGGGTAAATGGACAAATTAAGGAGGCTTTCTGAGACAGAACAGAAACGCTTCAGTTATGGATTGGCTGCAGAGGGTGTAGGACAGGAGTCGCAGAGATTATTTTCTGTCTTTTGGCAACTGGGTGAGATCTGGTGTCCTTCACTGAGATGGGGAACATAAAGCAGTTATAGGATGAGAAATTCCTGGTTCTCTCAAATGTGTCCATCACAGGACCACAAGTGTGGGGTCCCTGGTCAGAGTAATGATTTTCCACTTCTTGAAAATAATATTTTTCTAATTTCTTTTAGTATTTCTTTGGTAGGGCAGGGAAAATGTATTTTTTATTACAATTATATGGCTCTTTATGTTCAATATAAAAGTTATATGCTTTATAATGTTCAGTTCCTTTTAAATTGATAGTACAGAGTGAGTAATTTTTAAATAAGTTCACTGGAGAGTACTAATAGGTGGCCTTACTAATAACCTATCCAACGGAGGAAAACAAGCTAACAGAAAGTAAGAGAAATAAACTCACAGCACATAGTTGCCCTGTGGAAGAGAAAACTCACAACACAACTACCCCCTTTGTTTTGTTTTAATTAAAACACCTGTACCCTAACTCATTCTCTCTAACAGCTTCGTTTTCCCAGCCTTGAAGATCCCTAAGTGGACAATACGGTATGAACTTCCCTCTCCAGCTCTCTGCCTCAGTTCCTGCCAGCAACAATTTCAAGGACTCAGGTAAGCTGGCCTCACAGAGAAAAGAGAAAAAATAAAAAGCACCTGCGATACCTTTCCAACACTTCTGTTATCAGTCTTCTGAAGCAGAGGGGAAAAAAGTTATTTTTACCCTTTAAAAACTCCAAACATCTTTTCCTTAATTGCCTGGTACTTCCTTCCTTCCTCTGTGTGTCATGGTCATTTCTTCCTTTTCTCTCTTTCTCTCTCTTTCTTTCTTTCTCAGAAAAATAAACTTTTTGCTTTTATATATCCTAATCTCTTCATGAGTGATCTTTCTCCACCCACAGCATGAGCAGCTAGTGAGCTTTCCACCCTTACAAGTACTGTCTTCTTTGGCAGAATTTGCCCAATCTACATATCAACAGTTAGATAAGGAGATGGCTAGCATCTTATTTATGATTTATTTCAATAATGCTTTAGGGAAAAGTTGTTAACTGATTGGGTCCCTTCATCAGGCACTGAGTGTGTCTACCATGGAAGACAATGTCTAATTAGATGATGGCTACAACTAAACCAGAAAGGAGCTTGACTAAGGTGGATTGTATCTAGTATTTTTTTTTCCCCAAATGGTTATTTTGGCTCCAGTCAAAAAGAAAGACAGAGAAGTACTCAGCAAGCAAGTAGCATGCAAGGTCCCTTCAGATCTGGAACACCTTCCCATTCTGAAAGCATACCCCAGGGCCATTCAGACTATAATGCTAGGCTAGCTAGAGGGAAGCTATTTTGTTTCCAGTATGCTTCCAGCTTGTTCTGTCTTAAAAGTTTAGAATTAACCTGCTGCTTGCTTACACAGCTGCCAGGCACAAGATTAGAAAACAACGTTGAGGAAAAACAGATCAAGAGTGTGGAATAGGCCATCAGCAGACTGCTGATAACAAGATCCACCAGACCAACCTATTGTTTGTTGACTTGCACAAAGCTTGCTTTTTGCCACTAACCCCCCTTTTACCTCTCTCCCCTTTATAAGTTGCTCAGTTAGCAGAGGAGATGAAATGGTCTTTGAGACAATAGTCCACCATCCCCCTCAGGCTGCTGGCACTTGAATAAACCATCTTTCCTTCAACACTTGCCTCTTGTGTTCAGTTCTCCAGTGGTGGGGCCACTCAACCTGCATTTGGCGACAACTCTACTACTGTCCCGCTGGGCAGAAGTAGAAAATTTGGGGCCATGTCTCATCAAAGTTTTTGGATATAGCTTGGAAATTGTGGAGGAAGGTTGTGCTTTATTATTCTCATCACAAATATTTCTCAGTTTTAGTCTAGAAGGGCAAACTGCTGACTCCGTTTAGCTTTCACTGTCAGCACAAGTCTTACAATCTAAGCTTGCTCATAAATGTCCGACTGTGACCAAGGTTTGACAAGATGAACTTTGTTTCATTAGGAATAAAGCAGGAAACTAAAATCTACAGGGAGCTGACTAGAGCCTTTCCATTAATTCTGATCAAAGGGACCCTCAGGCACAAGTGATTAGTACCTTTTGAACCTAGTGTGTGAAGTTGGATATTTTTATACTTACATTTCTTATATGCTAGCTATTTATTTCCCACTCATTCTATTAATGTAAAAAATACACATGAAAACATCAGGGAGTGGGCTTAAAGAAGCAACAGAGAAGATGGAAATAGCAAAAATTTGGGCTCACTCACACCTGGCTCAATATGATATCTGTTAGGTGTGGGACATGGATAATAATGTCTATGATTTTCATCATGTCCTCTGTTAATTTACGATAACAAAACAGAATAAATGTGAGCATTAAAGATGGTATGTGTCAGGTGCCTAGCACATAAATAGTAGCTGTCACTATTATCATTTTTTATAGGATAATGGTTGGATTTGTTGAAGCAGTATTTGTCAGAAGAGACAGCAAGCCAAAGAAAGACATGGATTTCCCTCTGAGGACAAGAGAACACAGCAGAAAGAAGTCCTCAAACAGATGATACAGTGACAAGGTGAAGAGCCTGGTAAAATGAAGAAAGAGAAATGGAGAATTTCCAACAGCCATTATTTTTAAAAACACAAGTAGGACAGGAAAGAGGTGGTGGCTACTGTATGTTGTTTAAAAAGAAAGTTTAGAAGGGAAACAGCTGCTTTGATGGATGAAAAGGTAATGATAAATTGCCTAGCCTGGGAATTCTATGATTAATTTAGTTCTCTGACTGGCAACTGAACAAGGGCACAAAACAATAAATGGATAGCACAGAAATCTCTTTAAACCTTCACACCAGCTAATGATAGGATTTTTTTTCTTATAAAACTATTTCCCAAATGGAGAGGAGTGGGTGGGGGGGGGGGGTGAGGTGAGGAAGGAAAGAAAGCAAAGGATTTAATGAATAATGGTGTCTAAAATACATCTGAGGTTATAATTTCCAGGTGTCTAGAACTGCAAATTCAGAAATACTGGTCTGTGCCAAAATCAGATGCTGAAAAGTTATGAAAGTTGTATGAAACATTTTTAAAGTAAGAGAAATCAATTTTAGTGTGAGCAAGCCTTGAAACTCACCAGGGTTACCTAAGTTCTTTGAAGGACCCAAGTGAACTTGAGATTGAAGCCCAAAGTCCCAAACCTGGCAGGAAACATTGGATTTGAACTCTCTTTCTAAAGAAATAAAATATATCGTTCTACATGATCCCCAATTACCCTCCAAAGCATTGTATTTTTACCTTTTTTTCTCTGCTTATTTTTGATAGGGAAGAAATGGAAATTTTCAACATTGAGGCTCAACTTGGAGAACATTCAAGGGGAAATGGAAACAGACAACATGAAAGCAAGACTTGGAGAGCATTCAGTGTGTTTTATATTATAAAATAAATTTTTTAAAGAAAACTTAAAGGCATAATGATACAATTACTCAGTGGCTCAGGCAAGTGAGTAGACAGTTACCATTATATAAGAGATACCTCTCAACTAGCCATATGCAACTCACTAATTCTGCAGGTAACTGAAGAAAGCATTTTGATCTGTAGTTACTTGGCTAGAGACTATTAGATGCTTGCAATTATCATTTGGTTTGAAGCCTATATATATATATACTGTGAGATTCTATCTGTATGGAAATTAGCTGTTAATATGATTTAATGCAATGGAATTGATATAAATTGATATAAATGGGTATGCAACTAGTAAATTGAATAAGCAGGACTCATGGATGTAGTCAGATAGCATCTTTATTCTTTTCCTCTATTGTCACCTTATAATTTATTCAGGATATGTAAGAAGATCAAGAAAAATTGTTACTTAACTGGAACTGTTATAGATAACTTGGTGCTCTCTGGGACTGGCAGATTTTAAAGCTGACTACTTTTGTGTAGGAATTTCCAGCCTCCTTGGGATTTATAATCAAGGGATATTTCATATGTAGTTCCCTTTGCTCTAGATGAGTGAGTCTCTTTTCTGGCTTGTTGAGTAGATATCCCATAGTTCTGAGGAATATTGTATTTGCTGCGTTCTCATTAACCTTTTAGGTGGCTTTATTGTAAAGGACCAAAAACAACCCAAGTACTGGCTGTCTCATGTATGTTGTCTTTATTTGTCCCCCAGAAAACCCCTGGAAATGCAGAAAAATCCCCATACAGCATCAAATTCCTTTACTCTGCCACAGAAGTGGATATCTAGCCTAATATTCATTTTCTAGATTTGCCAGGAAGGAGTTGGACAGCAGTCATGATGTAACTTTAACTACAGGGGAAAACTATTAAGGATTCCATATAATCCCTTTGAAGTACTTTTCTCTTGATTTCAGAAGGGGAAAGAACTTTTCTTGCTTAATGAGTCATTTGTCTAAGGTTTTAATAATGGAGCAAATATTTCTATGCAGGATTTTTTGACTCTTTGGTTTTCTTATTTTACAGGATTTTTTGAGCTCTTTAACATTTAGTCTATACTTCTCCCATCTTTTCTCATACATTGTCACTGAATACAGTGCATCTCAAATAGATAGCAACTATAAACTACCTTTTAAAACATACTTTTTTCTTTTACAGTAACACTTTCTTTTAAAAATAGGAAGAAACATACAATTTTCTCATCTTCCCTCTGAGCTATGCTTTGGTATCTTTTTCCAAGGTTCTGAATTAGTTTTCCACTGGACTCTATTTCAAAATATGAGTTCATCTTGTATTCAAGTCACTAGTGAACAATTAGCAAAGCTTGTCCTAAGTCATTAATTAATAGTTTCTGTTTAATCTTTCCTGAAAGTGGAGAGCCCTCTGTTCTCATGTTTATTTTAATCTCTTTGAAATGCATATTATTTGCTCTTCTCCTGCAGTTCTGAATCTCCTTTTGGCCTACATAGAAATACTTGGACACATAGAGTATGCCTATTCCACTTAAAATTTTTAAAGATGAAAGTGGTTTTTGCCTAGCTTTGAGGTTTGTCTCTTTGAAATTAATATTACTAATTAAAGGGTAGTTGGCCTAAAGATGCCTGATGGTCTCACAAATGTAAGCAAAATGCTCCAAATCTGTAAGGCAGCATAAGGTACCGGCTAAGAGGACAGAGATGCAACAATAAAAATGTGTTCAAATCGTAACCCTCTCTTATTCTCAATCTTCTTACTTCCAAACTAAGAACAAAAGTAACTATCCTACAGGGTTATTGTGAGAATGAAATGTGATAGTGCATATCAAGTCAGGGCTCCATACTTTTTTTATTACTACTATTATTTAGAGAAAGGGAAGTGCTGCACATGGTGTTGGGCATAAAAGCCTCTCAACTGAAAGGAGTGCTAAAAACATTTTTTTTGATGTAAACAGTCACCGAAAGGCTAGGGAATCTGGAGTCATTGGATTAATGTATTGAGGTAGATGTTAAGGTCTCTTAAGTATTTCATATTACAGATGCAAAAATTGAGGTAACCACCACCTAGGGCAAAAATTCCTGCTAAGAAGTTACTTAAATTCCTCTAAAGATAGAGTTAGGAAAGGCTATGAAATATGTGCCTCACTTTGGAGTCAAATGAAGGCTGGTTGCCTTTCTGTGATAACTGCTCAGTCCTCGAGACCCATGTAGGCCAATCTGTAAGGAATGGGCGACCACTGAGGAGAACTCCTCCTCCTTTGTAAGGTTATTAAATTTTACTTGAGAAAATAAGATTAAATAGAGGAGAATTCTGTTAAGTAGTTTCCCTTTCAGATTCCTGAATTTTATCTATTGTTTGATGAAAAACTGCACTTTTTGAAGTGTGGATATTCACAAACAAAGGAGAATCTCTCTGCAGATTACCTGGTTTTAATTAGTTGGTGCTGAATGCACCTAGACATTTTAGCTTCTTTCTTATTTTAAGCCATTCAGACAAGATAGCTTTCTTAAATCCCTCCTGGAACACTCTGGAAAAGAACAAATATAAATTTCTACCAGCTTCTATAACAGATAAACCCTGAAATCTCAATAGTTTAAAACAGTAGAAGTTTGTTAGTTCTGCTCCATGAAGACATTGAGGGACTTGGGCTCTATTTTGTGGCTCCATCCTCTTCTGGGTCTTTAAAGTCCTTTCCATTTGACATGGAGAAAGACAAAGAGGATCATAACTAAGAGATTTTCATGAATAAAATGTGGCAATAGCACTCATAATTTTTGCTCACATTTCATTAGCCAGGGCACACCCAACTGCAAGAGAGATTGAAAAATGTAGTTTAGCTACATGGTTATGAGGAAGAGAAAATAGGTTTGCAAATAGCTAGCTATTCTCTGCCAAAATAAATATAAATTGATATTAATTGTGAATTTAGTATGTATACCTATATTTATGCTTTTAGTTTTTGTTTATTTATAAGTTATTCCAGAAAAGACTTAGGTGTCAGGAAAATTACCTGAAAGGACAGCCTTGCTATGATAATAAATTAGCTAATAGAGAAAGATAAACTATCAAACAGAAAGTAAGAGGAATAAACTCACAGCACAACTGCCCTTTGTTTGATTAAACCACCTGGGACTCAACTCTTTGTCTTTAAGATTAAAATTGTTTTATTTGAGAGTTTCATTTTCACAGCCTTGAAGAGCCTTAAGAGGACAGCAGAGGTGTGAGTTCCCTCCCACCTCTCACCAGAACCAGAATCCAAGGGCTCTGAGAAAGCCAGCCTCACAGAGAAAAGAAAAAAAAAAAAAAAAAATGGAAAAGCAAATGCAGCCACTTCACAGCCACTTCTGTTATCAGCTGGAAGCCATAACTATTTTTTCTCTCTTTACTTTGTCCCCATAAAAATCCTGAGCTTTTTCTGCTCAGTGCTGACACTTTTCCTTCTTTCTTTTCATGTTGTGCCCTTCTTACCCTTTGAGAAATAAAATAAACTTTTTTTTCTTTAAAATTATTCTAATCTTTGTGTTGAGAAATCTTTCTCCACCCACATACGAATTCACACCCTAACATTACCTATCATCTATCTACCTATCATCTATCTAAAAGATCACTAATGCCATTTTGTATTTAACTGTTTTCTTCCCATACATTAGAGAAAAACACATTTTGCCATGTAAAGTTCAACTTTGACCTTTGTTGATGTAACCATCTTTTCCAGATAGAGTATTGCATCTAAAGTTCCTGTTTACGTGTCTAGTCTTAATTCATACTAAATCATTATTAAATTCCTAGGTGATAGGAATTTTATCATTTTTCTAGCCACTGAGAAAATGAAGGCAAAATGCAATCTTTTAAAAAAACTATATAGCAATCAAGCTCAGCAAGAACATGTAATTCTTTACATTCCAAAAGTCTCATAACAGTTTTTTGCCTTTAACTTTAGCAGGTATTTGGGAACTTTCCGTTATTTTATCAACTGATGGTTGCAAACTAATTGCTTGAATTCTCTCCAAAAAACAAAAGTAGAAAACTATCAAAGTAGAAAGTATATTTAATTGAATTCAATAAATATATATTGGCTACCTTCTGTGTGCAAGGCAGAACTAGGAACAGAGATGAGTAAATGCAATTCTTGTTCTCAAACAGCTTGTAGTCTAGCAAGGAAACTCTGTCCGGTAAACAAATTAATGATACTAATTTGACTTTCCCAAATTTGAACTACATTATAACTTTAAGCAGCAAAGATATACTTTAATACATTATTGAACATATTGAAATATTGCAAAAACAATGTCTAGCCATGTTAATTATATCATCTATGATTCATCTCTCCAATTGACTATTACATAGCAATTAAAATGATTGCTATAAGAGATATTTAATAACTTGGAAAATGTTAATATACAAATGTTAAGTGAAAAAAGGATACAAATTTATATCTATATCATGAATATAATTAACGAAAAATACCCCTAGACATTAAACAAAAGACAAGAAGAAAATATATCGAAACTTTAAGTGTTAGATTGTGCTATAGGTATTGATTATTTATTCTACCAGTTCTGTTTTTTGTTTAAAATGTTTTTGATGTGCATTATATTGCACTAATGTTGTAAAAACAAATAGTAGAAACATAAAAACATAATCAAAGCCCTTCAAGATTTAATCGTAGTAAATCTCTGTTCTGAATGAATACTGGAACATAGCTATGACCTGATACATCTTCAGTCAATTAATTGGCTACCTTATAAAGTTAGGGCAGAAGATAAATCCCCTTTTTGGTTACTGCTTCTATTTTCTCTATTCTGGTATTTTATATCTACCCTTATGATTTTTCACCTCTTCCTCTCTTTCTCGCTTTTGTCTCTCACACACACATATATACATACATACATATGAAAGAGAGAAGATCAAATACATATATATATTTTCCAGTTTATTTATATTTTGATAAGCATTTCTAAAATCACATGGAATCACATTGTCTTAAGTATTATGTTTACCTTCGTATAACATACATGTTAATTATCCTCATCTGGATAAATTGTCTAGGAAGAAAACCAAGAAATGGCTCAACAAACTGAGATCTTCATGATTAAAAATGAAGGAGAAAAACAGAGACAGTATGAAAGATCTCAGAGAGTGTACAAAACAGCTTACATAAAGAAATGAATCCTGGCAATTTAGCTTTGTTTATAGAAAACGAAGTCATTTGAGGCTTTAACTTAGCCACTTCAGGGATATAATTCATAGGTTATGTTCATGTGAAACCTTCACTCAAGTATTTAAAACCAGATGAAGTCTTAGTTTGGTTTTCTAATAAGAAAACTGGGATCCTAAGTGAAGTATCTCAGGAATGGAAAAACAAATATCACATGTATTTAATAATAATCAGGAGCTAAACTATGGACCCACATGGGCACAAAGAGATGTAAAGATCATTGGAAACCAAGAAGGGGGGAGGGTAGGAGGGGGGGAATGGTAAAACCTTACCTATTGGGTATAATGAATACTTTTCTGGTGATGGACACATTGAAAGCACTGACTTAAGCATTATACAAAGTATCTGTATAAAAAAATATTTGTACCCTCTTAGTATTTTGAAATAAAAAAATTTAAAAAAGGAAACAGATTTTAAACTAGGTAGAAATTATTTATAGGCCTTATTAAATATAATATATTCCTTATAATATTTCAAAATAATAAGAAAAACACTTATGGTATGGTTACCTTATACACATTATATACATTATATATTATACACATTATCTTATTCGATCCTCAAAACAACCTCCCCTGAGACAGGAACTGTTCTTGTTACCATTTTATAGATGGAGAAACTGAGTCTCCAGGTTAAATTTACCATACAAGGTCATGTAGCAAAGAAATGGTAGAAATAGGATCCAAACTTTGGTCTTTCTGGCTCTAAAACCCTAGTAACTCTGGTGAAAACAACCCTGGGTGGTAGGTGGCATTATTCCTGTCCCCTGTCACAGAATACGCAATTGAGTCTCAGGAGCTGAGCCACTAGATCAAGATCATCCAGGTAGCACGTGGCAGAGCTAGGATTCCCACATGGGTCTGTCATTGACCTGGCTGAGCTCCCTCTACCCATCTTCGAAAAACTGTAGATCTGCCACAGCAGAGAAACAAAGTGTTATCTCTCAACACGTTTGTAAATAAAATAAGCAACATTTATGCATAATTTACTGGTGTTAGCTTTAGGAAGGTCTCATAATGTGGTATTAATATTGCATGTTCTCAGCATGAAAAAGCCCATGGTGGGAGGGAGGCCATTTATGTCTGCTCTGGTGACCTAGGTTTTCTACCTAGAGTGACCAAAGACTATCCCACCCAAACTGTGAAGTGGTGGGACACTGTTCATAAGAATGCTGGGCAAAAGGTAAAAACAGGGACTGTCCTAGCCAAAGGAGGACATATGGCCACTAGCCCTGGGGCATGTACACCCTCTCTCCTGGTAGTGATAGGCTGGTTTATTCCTTAGGCTCTGGAGTTCTGTTATAAAGGCTCTGGAGTTCTGTCCTGGATGTTATTCTCAAAACCAATTAAGTATTTTCAATGTAAATCTGAAAAAAAGCATATTTCTCTGATCCTAATTGATTATTTTAGTTCTAGGAAAAAAATGTCAAAGGTCAAGTAAGAGGTTTGAGATTAGAATTGAGAAGATTATCCTGCCTTTTGGGGGCTTTGCCAAAGGACTGTTATAATAAGGAGTTTGCATTTATTTTAATCCTGAGTGAACAACATTGATTTTTGTGTTCTGTTTTTGGTGTATGAAGAGTGACGCTTATGAATTTTATTAATACCTGAGAAAATATGTTGTCTTTGACTCAGTCCTTGTTCTGTTCCTTGTTCCAATGTGGGGACTTTTTGTATAGTGGATTGTTAAATATTAGGCTATTAATATCAATAATGTTATTGGGGACTGATTTCATGATCAAAGACTTGGAACCAGCAATCAATCATCAAGAAATCATAGACATAATGTCATGCCATGAAAACAGAGATACAACTATGAAAATAAATAACATGGACAGGCAATAGGGCATTTTGAACAGCCATAGCTGAGTCCAATTTCTGATTTTGCAGCTGGTGATAACTTATGTTAATAGTGATACATAAACTCACAGAGCCTCAGTTTCCCATGTCAAGGATAATATTTATATCTTTCAGCTATTTATTGTGATTGCTAAATGAGTTGAAGTGCATAAAGTATTAATAGCTGGCATAGAGAAAGCCCTCAGGAAATTTTGAATCTCTCCTCCTCTATTTTTATTAAAAATAGCAAAGTCACAACCCAAGTCTTATAATTATACTCTATAACTACATTTCTCACATTAATTATATAAGAAGTCACAGTCTTTCTTTTTCCTCCTGTCTCTCCCTCCATTTTTCCTTCTTCTGTTTCTCTTTCTGTTGTCCTCTCTCTCTCCATCTTTCCTCCTCATTCATCTTTTTCCCTTTTCCACCCTCCTCCCTTCTGTGTTCCCTTCTCTTCTTTCCCTCTATTCAAAGACTTAAGGTGGCCAAAGTATTATACAGCGTACATACGGCACATGAAAAATAATTTCACAGAATCAGAAGTTTAACCTTTTTAAAATCAATCATTATTAAAATAATTAGCTGTTTAATTAAGCATAAGTCAAGTTTGTTTATAAGGCCTTTGGGGAAGGATTTCAATGACTGCATTTCTTATAAAAGTAACACTTAAAGGATGTGCAAACTGCTGACTTAACTTTCTCCTCAGGATGAATTTCTCTGTAGCAAACAGACAAATGAATGTTACATTTAGATAGAATGCTTTTCAAAATTAGTTTCATTCCTAAAACCAAATAAAAAATATTGTGATATGTAAATATTTAAAGCCTTTACTATACTTACAAGATGGAAACTCTGTGTTAGGGTTCATGTTTGTCTGTATTAATATTTTCTTTGACTTTCTCCCTATGGCTTTCAATAATGGGTACTGGCATTAGACCAAAGTCATGAAAAGATGTATAAAAAGAGAATAAAAGGTATATAGGTAAAAGAAAGAGGAGGAAGTCAAAGAATCAAACTTCTTTGTCTTGGTTTAGGAGATGGTGAGGGCATCTAAGGATTTATTGTATGAATTTGATTTTTTAGTACATTTTAGCATCAGCAGCTGGGTTCTGCTAATTGAAAGCTGATTAGTGTGTAAAGGAGTGAAAAATAGATGTTAATTAGATAAAATTGTCTGAGGAGAATAGCAACATTTTGGAAACCTGGGATACAAGAAAGCCACATTTTCTGCAAGTTTGTTTAATAAGGGAAAGTTTCCACTTCTCATCACGATCCTCCTCTCCCTATCCCCAAAATCCTCCAGCAACCTCTGTCTGGCATGAAGTAGTCACTGCTCCACAGTGCAGGTCTGGGGTAGCACTGACCTCTGCAGTGATGGAAACCTGTGATTTGGATGTGGCTCTCCACCACCATCAATCCAAGATCTAGTTACTGAAGGTCAAGTTAAAGAATAAAGGGCTTCACTGTCTTTTTCATGCACCTAGAAATTTCTGGGTATGTATTCCATTCAGGGTGGTACTGAGGCTTATTGGAGGGGTCAAAATGTTTTTTTCCACTTGGAATGCTCTTCCTCAATTTTTCCATGTGGCGTACTTCTTAACTTCCACCAACACTGCCACGAAGGACACAGTGATGGTTAATTTCATATGTCAGTGTGACTGGGCTAACGGATGCCATGACAGCTAGTAAAACTTTATTTCTGGGTGTGTCTGTGATGGTGTTTCTAGAAGAGATTAGCATATGAATCAGTAGAAAAAGTGAAGAAGATGCATCTTCACCAATGTGGGTGAACATCTTCCAATCTGTGAGGGCCCGGAGAGAATAAAAAGGCTGAAACAGAGCAAATTTCCTCTCTCTGCTTGAGCTGAGACATCCATTCTCCTCCTGCCCTCAGATACGGGAGCTCCTGGTTCTCAGGACTTTGGACTCAGACTAAGTGACATCACTGGCTTTCCTGGTTCTCCAGCTTCCAGACGGCAGATGGTGGGACTTTTTGGCCTCCATAATCACATGAGGCAATTCTCATAATAAATCTCTGTGCGTGCATGTGTGTGTGTGTGTGTGTGTGTGTTGGTGTACACATATATTCACATCCTATTGGTTCTGTTTTTTTTGAGAATACTAACCTAAAACAGACACTTCACAGAAACGCCATGTTGGCTTAAAGCAGTGCGTGCTCCAGTTTTAATGTACTAAGGAATCATTCTAGAAAAACATAAGGCGGGGAAAGTATTTGTTCTGATTCATCAGGTCCAGAGAGGTACCCATGAGTCTTCATTGCTAGTAAATGCTTTCAGGTGATTCTGATTCAGGTGATGAATGGTCCACTCTTCTCATAGAAGAGTGCAGAATAGAAGCTCTATTTTAAAGAATTCACACTTCATAGGAGCAGGCTGAATTCGCTTCCTGACTTATGAGAATAGCTGTGAGAGTAGAGCTTTAAAACATTTAAGGAAGGAAACGTATCAACAGGAAAGGTAGGGAGGCCAACCTGGTTAATTTATTACCTAAAAAAACCTCACTGGGTGGGGTGGGGACAGTCACTGCTGGCTCAGCCCAGCCTTCAGGTTTTCAGCTGTAGCTCTGAGTACCTTTCCTCCAGTACTAGAAAGAGAACCTATGTATCCTTGAAAACAGAGCCTAGTATTGCTCTTGCTGGAAAGGAATGTTCTTCTAAGAATACCCAAAGGACATGCTGGTACATTCATCAGTCTTTTGGATTTTTATTGGTGTTCTATCAAGAACCAGATAGAATGGCAGTTGTCTTTATGTGTGACCAATGACATTAATATTTATGGCACATTCTTATGACATTCTCAGATTAGGGGTCTGTGGAATTGATGAACTATATTGCAGTAACTCTACTCTTTTCATTTCTACTGACAAGTACAAATAGACTCATGAATAAGTAAAAACGATGCCATTATATGGAGAGTCATTGATTCACTCTCCTTGCTAATAGGGTCAATCATTCACAAACTTTCACACTCTAGCTGTCATTGGTTAAAAAAAAAATGACTGGTCATACCTCTCACAACTATTCTGTGAACACATAATTGGAAACTGATGATAGAGTTACAGTTCCTGGACCTGAGAGGATGAGGGTCCTAGGCAGCCAAGGTGGGGATTCAGGAGAGAGGCTGTTCCAAGCTGCAGTCCTCAGTGCTGTCCCCCATCTGGGCCCTCTACTCTCTCCTTGAGACTGAGGAAAGCAGTTATAATTGAAGATTTTTGTTTCTTTGCATTGTCTTATTAGGAGTCCTAACAGGTATTTAGAAAAAGCTTTCAGGTGGCTTTTGAGTGCAGTGGTGTTGGTATAGTTTTGAAGAATGATAGGAATGTTTGAAAAACAGAGCAGAGTCACCTTCCTATTGATGGAGCCAGCAAAGGCCTGGAGGTACTATTGGGATAATGTAAGACCCCTTGAAGAACCTGCAACACAGTCCAGACAATGCTAGTCACCGTGACTGTGTTTATTACCACCTGGTATTGCATGGTTCTATGCAGGGCTTATTATAGCATCAAGTGATTCCAGGGCAAAAGCAGTATTCTCTCTGATGACTGAATGGAAGTTTTGATCATCAACAGTTGGGTTTAACAAACAGGATGTAGGTAATTGAAATAACATTAAGGTCATTTAATTTACTCAAAAGTTAAAAATGCAGCCATCACTAAGATGAGACAAGAAAAAGTTCATTTCTTGCTTTTCATCTTAGAGAAAAGAAAGGACCAACAGGGCAAATGTAAGAATAATGTCAACCTAATTGGTTGAGGAATTCGAAGCCTATTTAATGCTAGAAAATTCCAAAATGCTACATGGTTTTAGGAAATGCTTGCTACAAGAGTTAAAGACAGGCGGTTCAGAAGCTCTATGACTATGCTAACTTATCAGACCTGTCCCAGACACACTCCACATTGTTCATTCTGTTACCAAAGAAGTTATTAAATCTAAACTTCTGATTTACATCCTAGGACTATTACAATGAGGACCTAGGGGCAGTTTTCCCTCATCATGTATTTAGTTTTAAGGACTTTGCAGAAATAATTATTTAGATACTAAATAGCAAAGGGATGAGAGATAAATTCTGTGTGTCTAATCCACATTTTTGGTTACTGGCAAGAATTCATTGATTGAAGTTAAGAAGTCAATACTGTGATTAACATGCTATTTAATGTTCCAGTCTTAGTAATGTACTGTTTAAATTACCTTTCTTTTTATAAGTCCCTATTAAGGAAAATGTGTGTATTTGGTTTGGGATTCAAGACCTGCTGGAATAGTGGTAAATGTTTAAAAACTGGCTTTCCAAAGAGGGGTGGGGGAGGCCTGTTTTCTAGGTTTTGATTTCCGTGGTGTAAATACTTGTACCACAACCAATTTCTACTTGCCAAAGTGATATCAACACGTTTATAAAATTCATGAAAAATTTAAAATTGACTCTTGCAGAGCTGATAAGTATAAGTTGGATCCAGCACTCACAGTAACTGGAGTCTATTGCTTTGAATTAAATAGCCCCATATATACTAAGGCACTATTTTATTTATTACATATAATTTTATATATAAACTTTATGTGAACAAATACATTGTATGAAAAAAAAACTTGTTTTTGAGTTCAAAACACTGGTAGGGCTCATTTAATAAAACTCATTGTTTCTGAAAAGCTGCAAGTGCATTGAAAATTTCCCAAATTCACTACAGGAGAAATCTAACAAAAAATATTTTTATTGTCCGGTCTTAAAAAGAAGAATTCTTCTGGTGAAAAAGCACATATTTAATTTGTGTTTTGTGTTGTTACATTTTCATATTTGTTAGCTATGTAGCAAATGAGAGAGGCTCTGAATCATACTTGATGCTGATGATTTGAAACCAAGTGTCTATCAGGGCTGGAAGGCAGCACAGACTCACCAGTAAGCCCTGCAGTCAGGCTGGTTCTATCGCTGACCACCTGAATGAATTACATTGGGGAAGTTTCTTAACCTGTCTGCCTCAATTTTCCCTCTGTAAAATGAGATTTAAAAAAGTATATCTCATAGAATTGTTGCAGTTTTAAACAAGTTAATATATGGAAAGTGCTTAGAACAGTGCCTGACACCTAGTAAGTACCACGATTGCCATTTTTATGGCCACTGATAATGTACTTTGGAAAGGTAATTAATTAAATCCCCAAGTGTAGAACTTAATAAGTATTGTCTTAGATTAGGGTTCTCAACGTGGGGGGAACCAGAAAGCTGTGTTTTAACAAACACGCAAGTAAATCTGATGCATACCAAAGTTTGAGAACCTCTGTTTGAGAATACCACTAGGAATTACTGTGTTCTATGAGTTAATGTTCTATCTGGAGGAGCTGACTGATCATTTGAAGATTGCTTGTCCCAGAATCATCTGTACAGCTTGTTTAAAATGAAGATCCACATTTGTGTAAAACATGAAAAAATACTTAAAACATATCTTTGCCTATATGTGAATAAAATAGCTTTGGAAGAATGCAAAGATAATATTGTTTACTTCCAGAGCAGAAAACTGGGTAGATGGGAGACAGAGGTGGGAGAGAAACATTTTACTATATCTATTGCTGTCTCCTTTGAATTTTGAACCATATGTAACTTTAAAATGTTTAAATATTGAAATATATACTATATTATTATATCTTATAAATATATAGTTAAATATAAATTATAGGTATAAAGTACAGATCTGTCAGTTTTACCCAAAGCATGCTTAATCTGAACCCAGAATAGAACTTGCCAAATCAGAACCCTTGTTGTATATTTCTAGATTCTCTGTATAGTTGCCTTGGTTATCATGAAGGTACATAGGCAGAAACCTATCTGTTACAAGAAAGATTTCTGGTGGTTTGATGTTACCTGAATTGCTGTCTTCTCTGGGGCAACAAAAAAATGGAGAAGTTTCCGTATGTGGAACACAACACTGATGGAAGGGATTATTATGGCTTGTATCACTTGGAAAGCCTATACATATGGGATATTATTTGGGACTATGAACTAGGAGAATTGTATTCTAATCTGACCCTGCCACTCACTGGGTATCTTCTCTGGGTAAGACCCTAGTTTTTTTTTTTTTTTGTCCCTCAGGTTCCTTATCTCTCAAATGAGAACATTAATATTAATATAATTAATATAATAAGCTAAACTTTTCATTCAGAATCGGAAATTTCATATTTAATGACCTAATAACTATCCTACTTACCTCACTGGGTCAAATGGGACAAGATCTGAAGCCATTTCTAAAGTGCAAAGTTAGTGCAAAAGGTAATTACATCTGGCTTTGATAGATTGATTGCACATTGATCACATTTATGACATTTTAATGACCCTTCAGATTTAGTTGAGATAGACGTCTCTTATACAGCAAATGGGACATGAGTTTTTAAATAATTTAAAAACTGTACAAAATTTATGTCTAAAAAAATCTATTTGCCTCCGATAAGAACATGCAGAGATTAATTGCCTGTCTTTAATTCCATTCAGGTTGTAAAAAGTATGTGGATTTTATAGTATCTCTAATACCATGAAAGACTTTATTATTCCAACAGAATTGAACGTATTCAATTGATCTACAATGCCCTTGCCAAAACAAAAGCATTCACTTTATCTGAATTATTATTAATTAGCTTCCCACAGGCTGTAAAATTGCCATGTGCGAATCTGCCCAAATGTAAGGGGGAAGTGGATGAAGCGATGGCTCAAGCAATGAACTAAAACAACATGAGGTGCTTTTTTTCCCTCATGCACAGCCTGCCTCACTGCCCTTTTGTTATAACAGGTGAAGCCAATGTCTGGGTTTACGTGCTCCCTGGAGAGCTGCTTGGCCCCCACGCAGACGGTGCTGTCCTTAACATCTCTGCCCCAGAGTCTTCCGTTGGGGAGGAAAGTAGACTTGTTCTCATGAGGCATTAAATTCTCCAATCTTGCAGTAGAATCCCTTCTCTTCATGACAACAGAATTGTTGTATTACTACTAAATCAAACTACTTCTTTCTACTTAGGCAGGTCCAGAGCTTGCTTTTCCTTCCATATTATAGTTTTGGAGACCAAATGGCCTGAATTAAGAAAACTACTTAATAATAACATAATAGCTATATCTATAATTTATATGCCAGGCATTATGCTAGGTTCTGTGTATCACATCACTTATTCCTCTCATCAACTCTGTGAAGGGGGTACTGCTATTATCTTTGCTTCACAGATGGGCAATTGATTCTCAGAGTCCTTAAGAAATGTGCCTGATGTCACATTCTAGTAACAGGTCTGGCTCTGTCATCTCTACTTTTATCCACTGTACTCTATAGCTTCATGTTTCTAAAAGGGGACTATTAAAAAATATCACCTTCATTTTTTAAGAAATTATGTTTTAGGAAGGTGATTCATTATGTTGTAGGAAGGTGCAAATTTAAATGTTATATCCTTTGTAGAGTTCCCGCTTGAGTAGATGCTGGGCTGGGAGTCAGCCTTGCCGGAAAAGAATTATTTGTGTGACGGGAATATACAATGAGCGGGACCACTCCCATGATATTTTGCAGAACCTTCTGTATATATATATATATTTTTTATCTAAGTTTGGTTCCAAGCTCATAAATCTCTGAGAAATCCTGTGAGAAGATTCTACTAAGGCAGCAGCAAAGACTTCTGTTCCAATTGACTTTTTATGTAAACGGGAAAAAAATAAATTGGAAGCAAACACCTGAAAATTCATGAGCTGCTATCTCTCAATAATTATGCAATAATCATGGAAATAGACTCTGGGCCTTATGCTAAAATTTGGACTTTGTCTATATTTTTGCTCTTTCAAAAAGTGGAAGAACAGAAGGGAGCATATAATGGACACAAAGACAGGAGAAGGCATTTCAGGGTCAATCCTAATGGTAAGTATCTGAGAATTAACCCTCCCAGAGAACCAGGGAGGCTCAACTGCTGGGAATATTCACACACTTTTGCATGACTAATTCATTACTTCAGGAGACAGAGAACTGAAAGGGCACTTAAGAATTGTGAGTGTGGCCTACACTTATCACCTCAAAAAAAATTAATTTTTCTTTTTACACTTATCCAGGTTACCATGACTCCCTGGCTACTAGTATATATAAAAATAAACTATTCAGGAGCATCTATCACAAATGGTAATATTCTAGGGAGAGCTCTTGACTGCATATCCTCAGAAGACAAGTTTGGAAATAAAAAAGGAGTGTGAGTATGATAAACAGCAGCACTATCACTATGCACTTTTAAAATATTTTACTACTGTGTTAGTGAAATATTTAAAGTTATTATTTGAACTGTTTCCCCCATCACATGGGAGCCTGAATATATCACTATCCGATACAAGTGTCTGACAATCTCACATTGGTACAATGCTTCCCAGAAAAAACAATTCATGTTAAGGAGTGACTGCAACCATTTTTATTTTTAATAGGAAAGAAATAGATCTCATATTAAATAAATGCTAAGGCTAGGCATTAAGAGATTCGGCAAGCCATTTGTCTCAGATTCTGGCTCTGCAAACAAGCCCCAGTAGGATTCTATGAAAACATCATTTTTGGTTTAGTCGAGTGTGTGCTTGACTGCTTTTAGCTCCCACTCCCTGAATGGTGTCACTGGAAAGGACATCTAATAAAAGAGCCTCTTGGACCTGGTTATACTGTGTGGGTTGTTTGTCCTTGGTAGCCTTTGCTCCTGGGATGGAGTGTAAGAACACTTCATCTACAGATTTAGCTTTGGCATTGATTCTATCCTGGATTCTAAAAACTTTTCAGGCTTCTTTATACTGTAAATGAGCCATCTTTAGCTAAACTGCAATTTAATGCCACAGATGCCATGGAGGGACATTGAGCACATAGCTGAAAATGGATTAAACAGGTTCTAATGCCTAGATTTATTTCTAAATGGGGTCTTTCTGTACACTGCATGTTTGTGTCCCTCAAGATTAATGTATTAAGTCTTAACTCCTAACATGATGATATTAGGAAGAGGGGCCTTTGGGAGGTGTTTAGGTCATGAGCATGGAGTCCTCATGAATGGGATTAGTGCCTTTTTACAAGGAACCCCAGAGAGCTCCCTTGCCCCTTTTCACCATGTGAGGGCACAGGGAGAAGATGTGGTCTATGAACCAGGAAGTGGGCCCTCACCAGACACTGTATCTACTGGCACCTTGATCTTGGCCTTCCTACCCTCCAGAACTGTAAGAAACACACTTCTGTTACTGATAAACCACTATCTATGGCATTTTGTTAGAGCAGCCTGAACAGACTATGACAGGTCTCTCCGAGACCAATTTACATATATCTTTAATATAGAATCTAGCACCAGAGCCTAAGATACCATTAGATAGCTCTCCCCACATACATTTTACTAAATCTAATGTTGCAAGTTAAAAAATGGAAAAGGCGGAAAAGTCAGTGATTCTTTTGGACCACTGGATTGATACCATTGATTGAGAACTTACTGGGTGCTGAGCACTATGCTAAGCACTTTACACATATCATCTAACAACCCGAAAGGAAAATAGAATTATCTCTGTTTTACCAAAGAATTTAAGGGTCAGAGAAGTTAAGTCACTTGCTCAAGGTCACACAGCTAATAAGTGTTAGAATTGGAATGTAAACATTTGTTAATCCTATTCTAAACCCCATGCACTTAATTGCTAAATGAGAAAGAGTAAATGTGCTTTGCCTTGTGAACTTGAACTGTAATCAGTGGGAATGGCCACCTGAAGCAGTGGGTTGAGATGGCTTCTGAGGCTGAGTGTGTGGGCTTAGGAAGTGTGTTTTTTGTATATGAACTGAAGGAATAAAATTGAGTGGTCTTTGGGATTAAATTATTTTAAAATATATATTTATACATAAAATTATCTCACAAACTAGTAGTTTTTAAATTATCTTGTGAATTTGATTTTGTATTGTTTAATATTCTCCTCTTGCTAGTAATCTACCTGAAAAGGAAATCAAAATAGAAGTACGATAAAGTATATCATCTTTACATAAAGCAGAATCCTATAGTTACTTCCCCTATAGTTCAACTCTGCAATGCTACTAAAATTTGGAAGACCACTCCAGTCTGATGTTTTGATATCAGTGACAATGATAAAAGGAAAGATTTTTCTGTTATAAGAAATGGAAAACTACCATTATTTATGTTAAGGGACAAAGGCTTACAAAGTAAAAAACTAATTCTTGCTCAGAATTAAGTAAACCAAATCCTTCATGTAAATGATAACTGATGAAAAACAGTGTCATTTTCTGTCCATAAAACTGTGGAGGAGGAGAAATCATATCTCATGTGGATCGTCGTCATCTCTCAGTAATTAGGGAGACAGGATTCCAGTTCACCCTGTCTTAACATATGAAGGGGACAGGACCCGAGGTACACAGTACTATTCCCAGCACTGGCTATTTGGAGTGCTTTAGCTTATACTTCACTTGGTGGCAAGCATTTTGCCTTGATGCTGAGAAGCAAACTTGCAAAGGAAGGATTCCTGTTTAGTCAGAAGAAACAATGTAATGTGTAGTAATGAAGCCAGTCTGAAACAGAGATGGAGAAAGGCATGGCTTTATCTATAAGGTCCTCAAACTTGCAGGATGCTAAGTCTAAGTACCTTCCTAAGTCATTCATTCATTCATTTCCCTGGCAATGAACAAGAAAATATTTTATTAATAATGCATTTTGCAGGTTAAATCTGAAGCTTGATGGGGGAATTTTCTAGAGAGACATAGCAAGACATTGGTGGCAAACTAGTCAGGATTCTAGGCATTTAGCACTACACTTTCTCTGTTGGTTTTTGCTTCTGACCCCAGGAGAAGGTATTATTGTATTGCCTTTGCCTATAAAGGGAATATCTTCAATATTTTGACCACTGCTAACCAGATGATTAGCATGCCTTTAGCCATCTTTATGAAACAGATGTTTGCCTTGGCATTTTTCCAGCCCTTCCTGTGTCATCAAGCCTAATATTCTCTTCTCATTAGTTGGTGTGCTTTTCATTTCTGGTCTTCAGTGAAGGGGCTGCTCCTTGGCCCTGCCATGCAGTCACTTTGATTTCAGATGTGAGAGGTTGGCCTATCTAGGATGGATGAAAATATTTCCTTAGCTCTTTCATAGGCCATGTGTGAGGCTCAGCCAGCTCCTGGGGTGATAAGGCAATAGAAGTGCTTCTTAAGTGCTATATTTTCTTGGTGAGGACCTTGTGTTCACATTTAGCTTCTAATATGACATAATGAATTATGAACTAGAGGTAATTGAAAGAATTGTGCCCTCTGTGCAGAACAGAAGTTTAATGTATGAAAGCAAACCACTGGTCAATTAGGAAAGTTGATCAATATTTATATTGCTCTTTAATGAAAGGAAATAACCCTGATAGATTTTCCTTGGGATTGCTGATGAGTATGTATTTGCAGTCAACACATGGGGCTTTTCATTGATCTCAGTCAAATTAAAATTTTATTAAAAAATCAGACACCCATCTGTATTTTTCCAGAAGTTCCGCTCTCTCTAAAAGCCAGTTAATACTCCTGCCTTCTGTTTCTTTCTCTCTCTCATGCTCTTTCTCTTAATTGACATTTAAGTACCCACTGTGTGCCAAACACTTTCCCATATATTATCTCATGTAATCCTCCTAACAACATTGTAAGATAATATGCTCTCCATTTACAGATAAGGAAATTGAGGCAGAGAGAGGCTCAGAACCTTGCCCATTATCACGCAGGTAATAAAAAGCAAAACATGGACTCAGACCCGGTTTTCTATGACCCTGACATTCATGTATGTCTGCAACCCCACACTGTTTCTCAGAGGCAGAATAAGAATTATATTGTAGCATGGCCTTGTTTGGATGGAGATGGTGAGAAGAGATAAATAATGATGACAAGGAAATGCACCTGTACCAGCAGTCCAGGAACTGTCTCAACCCTCCCAGGAGGACCTGGGGGCTGCTGCTCCCACCTTGTTCAGAGAGCAGAGCTTCATGCCCATCTAGATTAGTGAAGGGCTAGAGAGTCATATGTGGCACCTCTAAGTCAAGTGATAGAATTTAGCACATGTGACCTTAAAACCTTCTGAGAGTCAGTTTGGTCCCTTGGTTTTTAGCTGCTATAAAGCAAATACAACAGTATTTTGAAGTTTTCTATTCCCTGACTATTTGGATATAGTCTTCTCGTTTTGTTCAAAGGCTGATTTTGACATTCAAGCAACATGCATGAGGTTAGCTAGTTTGATGTTTAATCAATAAAATTGACTAGGAAAGAACTCAAAAGCCACATTGCCTGATTCCAGGCTTTGTGCACTGGGCAGACACTGAGTTCTTGTGTTTAATCTACAGACTCTCTCTGAAAACTGTAACTTTTCCTTCCTGCATGAAATTTTAAATTACAACTTGCATCAAGTTCAGGGGGCTGTCGGGTTACTTTGGCAATCAGCTCCGGAAGTGTAGGGATTTTAACTGAGAAACATTTTAATGAAGATTACGTTACAGGCCAGAGGTTTGTCACTGTTTCTCTTCTACGCATTGGGATCCTGTTCCCAAATGGATGGTCTGATGCATCCTCTCAACCTCCTTATAAGTATGAGACACATAATTTATAATCAGGCAGTCACTAGGAATCAGCTCTTTTGTATAAAGCAAATGAAATATACTTCAGGAGCTAATGTGTGAGAGAGTTCCAAAAATGTGAGAAATGGTTCAGTGTAGTGAAAGCACACACAGCCACACATATAAACATATACACATGCATTCATATGTGCAAACATAGATCCACATACACAAGAACTAATACTTAAGTGCCTCCTACATGGTAGGCTCTGTTCTAGGAACTTGACCTTCATTAACTCAATTCTCCCAACAACCATATATGGTAGGTTCTATCTTCATCCCATTTTGCAAACGGGAAGCTGAGGCACAGAAAGGTCAGTAACTTGCCTTTTTTAGCTTACACAGCTAATAAGTAGAAAAATTGTGATGTTAATTCTGAGTAATCTAATTAAAGAGGATGTACCTTTAACTACATTGCTATCCTGGCTCAAGATTTGTTCTGAGAGCAGAGAAACTGGGTATTGGATATGCATCTCAGCTTGCAGCTTTGTGATCTTGGACAAGTCACTTACATGTTAGCCTCAGCTTCCTACCAGTAGCCTGTGGTTAATAATAATATCAACCCCACAGGATGGTTGAGAAGAAGTAGTGAGAAAATGTTTGTTAAAAATGTTTCATAAACTGTAAAGTGCTATACACGTGTCATCAATCAGTTGTAGAAGCAGCAGGCAACACATACAGTCTTTCCTACTTTATATTCCCTTGTCTCCCTGCCTCTCCCCACAAAGGGTGGAACACACAAAAACACATAATGTTTAAAAATAATAATTTCTAATTGAATACATTCAAGTAGTCTTTGAAATATCTTCATAAATCATGATCTAAAATGTGTAGAAATACATTTTATGTTGCAGAGAAAATGGGAAAATAATTTCAGATCAGTGGTTACAAATTTCGCCATCTAGTTATAGGAACTGTAGCACGTAGCTTAGAGGCTCTGTAAATCTAAATGCTTACACAAAAAGTATTACTTAATAGTAATGGAGTACTACTCAGCCACAAAAAACAATGGTGAACCAACACATCTTGTATTATCCTGGATGGAGCTGGAACACATTCTTCTATGTGAAGTATCACAAGAAAAGAAAAACACACACTGCATGTATTCATCATTAAGTTGCTATGAACTGATCAACACTTATGTGCAAATATGGAAGTAACATTCATAGGGCATCAGGCAGGGGGGAGAAGGGGATGAGTAAATTCACACCTAATGGGTAGGGTGTGCGGTATCTGCGGATTGGGCACTCTTGTAGCTCTGAGTTGGGTGGTGCAAAGGCAATGTATATAACCCAAACGTTTGTGCCCCTGTAATATTCTGAAATTAAAAAAAAAAGATTGGAAAACAAACAAACAAACAATGAGACTGGTGGAGACTGGTGTTCTATATCGTATGTGCACAGACTAGAAGTGTTTGTCAATCATTTGAAGTAGGTGGGACTTCAGCAGCAAAGAGTTACAGTGAGGAAGTGAAATACCAAGTGGGATAGGACACAGGACATTGACTCTGGATTTAGAAAACCCAGGCACAAGTCATCTATCCCTCCAAAAATCACTGAATGCTCACTGTAGGCCAGGCCCACTGTCAGGTAGGTTCCAGAGATACAAAAGCACACGGCACATGATTCTTGCCTTCCTGAAGCGATGCCTTTTACTCACTAGCTGTGTGACCTCATAGAAGTCATTCCATCCTACTATGAAAACCCTTGGTTTCCATATCAGTAAAAGGAAGAAGGTGAAGAATCAGGAAGGTAAAATCACTGTTTAAAGTTCACACGGCTAACTGGCAACACAACAAGGATTCCAATGAAAACTTCAGACTTCCCATTCCATGCTTTCCCGGACTAGGTCTCATTGTCCCTTTTGCAATTTGCACCACAGTTTGTTTTATTTACCTAAGTTTGGCCATAATACACTGAGATATTAGTTATTAATTTTTGAATTTTCTCAGATTTTTTTCTCTCTGCTTTCCCACTAAAGATTTCTGCCAAGGCCTACATCAGAACCTTCCTCTTCTTGCCCTCCAGGATGGGTGGGAGAACGATCGAGAGGAGGCAGGGGAAAGGGCAACAAGGAGGAAGCAAAAACAGGCTGTGAAGTTTTCATGGGTAGAGAAAAGCAGCTGTACTGTGTAGGGAAGTGGATAAGAAAGAACCAAGAACAGGATTTTAAGATTTATTGCTAGAGATTTTCTGTCCCCTTCATAATATTGAATAATGCTAGTTTGAGTTGTTTTGATATTATTCTTGGTTGCTGTGGTCATTTAAGCACAATTTCTCTGAAAATCATCTGTGAGGGTCAGGGGTTTATGAGCCTTACAACCACCATTGACTTCATCGCATTAGCAGTGCACGCCTGCATGCGGACCTTCCCGATGCATCTCAGATGTGAGAAACAAACAGGCTTTAATAGGTGAGCAATGAGCTGTAGCACAACTGGTTGAAATCTTCCAGGGGAAATGGTATCAGCAAATGGAATTGGGTCTTTTGAACAGTCTTGTTAAGTGTAAACACCTACTTCAAAATACTCTTCAAAGCTTTGAGTGAGAAGGGAAATCCACCTGCTGCCTATCATTTCATTATCATGACATCTGGTGGCTGAGACCAGCAGCCAATAAGCCTGCGCTTTGGGCTCTGGATTGTGGTCTGGGTGAATATGGAAAGAGCATTGCTCTTTTCTGGGCTAAGGAGATGGAAATCTACTACAGAACACTGACAAAATCAGCATAATAGTTAATTCACTTTCTGTACTCCTAGCTCTGAAGTAGAGCCCACAACTAGCTCTTGCCCTTTAGAATTTTACATTCTAGAAGCAGAGTAAGGTATGGAGATTGGCTTTTACTGAGATCTACTATGTGCCAACCAGTTTATATTCATCATCTATTTTTTTTAAAAAAAGATCCTTATAACACCCTACGTTGTGGTATTAGTATTATCCCCATTTCATAGATGAAGAAAGACTTAGTTTAAATGAATTGTCCTAAGTCACTAAGTTGTAATTATCATAGTAGATATCAGGGAGGAAAAGAGAATGGGGTGTTTAATTATAAGGTAAATGCTGCAAACAATAGTTTTCAGGAGAGAAGTTGAACTGGAGTAAGCACTTCTGTTTTGTGAAAAAAGAAATTAGGCACATGTGTCTCTTTTGACTCTGAATTATTATAGTTTAACAATTTAGGTGTGATATAAATATGTGGAAATGAGACAACAGAACTGTGACATTCTTCTTTCTGAATGAGGAGAGAGGGTGTATCTACCAGTAGCTTCTCACTCCTCAAGATGACTGTCATAACACATCAACCATGTGCATCATGTATATACAACATGTATTTATTTTTCTCCCACTTCTTTTGGTTCTGAATCTGCTTTGATGTGAAAGTGTAATAATTTTAGTCAAAATAGTATTTCAAATTTAGCAGCTCTATAGAAAGGCATGAAACATAACATTTACAGTATGCATTGAACATAAAAAGGTTTGAATATCCCCAACTTTTCCCTCTTGTTCTCATATGCAGGTAAGACACTGCATTTGGGCTCAGGAACCCCTTGATTTGAATGCTAACCTGAACAGCTAGCTGTGCATCTTTGGGTAAATGAATAATACCAACTTCCTGAGTCTTTGTTTTCTCATCTATAATTTGAGGAAGGTAACACATAACTCTTAGGAATATTATTGGTATTAATTAGCAAAATGAAAGAAAACGTTTAGTATAAGATAAGGCACATAGTAGGTGGTAAATGTTTATGGGTTTCAATTAGTGTTTATTATTAGTACTCTGATGATGGTTACTATTCTATTTGCTGGGAAAAGATGGTAGTCTGCATACGTAAAATCTCCTTATAATTTCCCAATGCCTCCCCAGCCACCCTGGGTATTTCAGCAAGCAGAATAGAAGACAGGTGGGTAAAATATCAAGTGCAGACAGATTGCAGTGAGGTGAAAATTGCAATGTTGAGAGGTTGATGGTAAAATCAAACTGAACTTGTTCTTTTGTCATTCTGACTGGCTGGAACTGAGGATTTTCAATTCTCTCTCCAACCCAAGAAACTCCTTCTTACTGAGAAACTTTCACAGCCATACTTATAAAGGAGAAGAGACGATTTTATTCTCAGGAATTCCTCTTAGAAAGGAACTTCATTCTTGGGGAAACTATTTTTTCTGGGTGGTAGATAGTGAGACACTGAGGAAATTGGTTTGGGCAGAATAATTATGTACAAACCCTGGAGTGAAGCTGGTTTCTGGAGAGGGAGAAGAAGAGAGAAAACAGCCAGAGAAGACAGAGGGAGAAGACAGGAGAAGATAGCCCATAGCCCCATGTGACATTTCCCAGTGACACTGTCCCTACCTCACACTATCAGCAGTCAGCCAATCTTCAGGACATCCTCAAAAAAAAAAAAAAAAGAAAGAAAGAAAGGAAAAAAGCAACCAAGAACTGATGGAAGTAAAAGGTCTGATCACTTTTGAAATCAACACCTGTGACCACGGAAGCCCGTGGAGGAGACGCAGGAAGAGGCAGGAGGAGGTAAGCTGTTCACAGCCACTATAGGAATGAGTTTAATACATTGAGAGTTTGGGTAAAATTTAACCAGCGTGTTTAGGAGTGGAAGCTTCCTGATAGCATTCATTCTCCTTCAACATATTTACTAAGGGCTAGGCCAGAAAAACCAAGTACCTCTTTCTGCCTTTGTGCAAGAATGCACAGGAAGGAAAAGGAGTGTATGCCTGACTTTGGGGAGGGCAGGGGCAAACAGACCACGGGCTAGAGCATCAGGGAGAGCTTCCTCTTGGAGTGCTTTCTTCACAAACGTGCCTACATCATTTTCCAAATGCTGTAGATAGAGGGACGTATTCCAAAATCCACATGGTAAAGATTAGGTCATTTGTGACATGATTGTTAAGATTATGGTGAAAGGAGCTAGAGAATGGTGGTATATACAGAAAGGAGAAAATGTGTGGCACCGTTTTTGGGATGTTTCTCCACTATCCAAGAGGAGGAAGGGCATGAAAAAGGGCTGGCTCCCTGCACATCATTTCCTCAACTTGGGGTCAGGTAAACCTGTTCTTTGGGCTCTTTTCTATGGGGAGGGGAGTGGGCAGTAGTGATTTCTACCTTTCCACTCCATCTCACTTATGTTCAACTTGTTTTGTGATCTTGGGGCAATTGTTAACCTTGCTACAGCTCAGTTGCCTATGCAACAAAATGGACCTCAAAAACCCACCTTAAAGGGGTACTTATGAGGATAAAATGAGATGACTTTTAAAATGAGTCAAATTTCTCTCCTACCAGATCTTCTTAATAAGTAGTTATTGGTTTCGAATCTGAATGATAAACATTGGCAAGGTCACTGAGTATGTCTTTAGTTAGGAAATAGTTTCTGTTTTAAAAAACTAATTGGTTTAAGTATTGATTAGACCTTCAATTTTAACTTTGTAAGTACCATGCCCCAAACAGCTGAGATAACAGCTCTAGATCACTGTTTTTTTTTTTTTTTGAGACAGAGTCTCACTCTGTTGCCCAGGCTAGAGTGAGTGCCGTGGCGTCAGCCTAGCTCACAGCAACCTCAAACTCCTGAGCTCAAGCGATCCTCCTGTCTCAGCCTCCCAAGTAGCTGGGACTACAGGCATGCGCCACCATGCCCGGCTAATTTTTTCTATATATATTTTTAGCTGTCCATATAATTTCTTCCTATTTTTTTAGTAGAGGTGGGGTCTCGCTCTTGCTCAGGCTGGTCTTGAACTCCTGAGCTCAAACGATCCGCCCACCTCGGCCTCCCAGAGTGCTAGGATTACAGGCGTGAGCCACCGCGCCCGGCCTAGATCACTGTTATATTAAATAAACAAGATATTTGGTTTGAAGTTGTTGGTTTTGCATGCTAAGTAAATCACTCAGCCATGGGAGAAGTGGGGTTACATATATAGGCAACCCCCTGGCCTCATGCATGAATGATATTGTCTGTTGCTCAAACTGTGGCCTTGGAAGGATCCAATAAAATCATGTGGAGTCCTAAAATTCCACCACTTAACAATGGAATGAAGTGCCCATGTATGACTCTTTTAATATATATATAAAAAAACCAAACCAAATTGACCTCCTCAGAAACCTGTTAGTTCTTTACTCTTTTCATCTGTATAAATGGCCCCACTATTCATGTACTTGCTCAGAGCAAAAGTCAGGAACTACCCTTGATTGCTCTGTTTCTCATGCTGCCTTCATCTAATTCATCAGCAACTGGATTGATTGTTCTATCTTAAAAAAGAAAAAATTGAGACTCTATTTCTTACCACTTCCTCTGCTACCATCCCAGTCCAAGCCACGATTATCTCTTACCTAGATGATTGTGGTGGCCTCTTAGTCATCTTCCTCTATAGCTGCTCACTAACCTGGGCCTCCTATTTTCCATATGGCATCCACCTCAGTCTAGCCACCCAGATTTATTGATGTTTCAGAAACTTGCCAGCTTTATTGATATTGTTGAAATCTGCCAAAATCTTTCCCACCTTGAGATATTTGCAATTCGTCTTCCTATGCCTGGAAAGCTCTCACCCAGAACTTTGCATGGCTTGCTCTTTCACTAAGTTCAGCACTCCTGCAAGGGTCTGCTTATCATCTTCTTCTATTCCTCTGATTTATTGTTCAAAGTCTCTCTTGCTACCTGTAATTTCATCATATATTTGTCCATTTTTGATTGCCCCAATTCTCATTAAAATGTAAGCTCCATTCAGATGGGGACTTTATCCTACCCATTGCCTCATCTTCAGAGCATACAGTTTGGGTTTGAGAGGTACTTGTTGAACAAATGACAGAATGGACTGTGTGTGTTTGTGTGTGCGTGTGTGTGTTTGTGTGTGTGTGTGTGTGTGTGTACAGGAATACAGGATCTATACAAGGAACTACATCATGAATGAAAGGCACTAGGGATGGAATGCTTTGGACAGACACAAGGTCATTTGAGAAGGCCAGCAGCAGCATCATTTATGCAGCAATTGCATTACTGTTATGCACAGCTAGAACAAAAGACCTACGACCAAAAGAAAACATAACTATGGGTCAAACACTGCGCTACACATTTTCATATACATTGTCCCATTTAGTTCTCACCCCAGTGAGACTGGTGTTTTATCATTTAGATCAGGTGAAGAAATAGAGACCTGGAAGGATTAAATCATTTGAACAAGTATGCAAGAAAGTGGTAGAGCTGGGATTTGAACTCAGGTTTTGTGACTTTAAGTCTGACGCTTTTCCTCTAAAACTTGTTGTTTCTATGTTGTTACCAACAGTAGGAAAGCTCAATAGAAGGAAAGAGAAGAGAAGAGAGGAAGAATGAGAAGGGGATCCCAGCTTTAGGGGCCTCAATCAAGCCCCATTTCTGCAATCCTCCCCGATTGCTCCAGTATGTACTAAGTATCATTTCTTTGACTGAATTGTTAGTAGTTCTTATTTAGCACGTAGCACATTTCCTTTGCTCTTGCTAACCTTTCTGCATACACATTGTCCAAGTATTAGGTTGAATTTTATGAAATTGCCAACACTCTATCATTTTTGATCTACAAAAATAGCAATTCAACATGATTCAACCTAACAGAATGAGCATTTCTTGAAAGTAGGTTTCACATCTAATGTCCCTTTGCCTCTAGTAGTTTCTGAAATGATTAAATATTTGTTGGTGACTGATGATAGTGGACATACAATTCCCTCATGTAAACAGATAGAGGACAGACACAATGGCCTATGTTTCCCAGCACATTGAATATATTTTATAAACGTCATTGGGCTGCAGTATCTCTGCAAATCATCACAGCAACAGCCTCCATCTCTCTTTTTCTTTACTTCAATAGAGTACTTTACCAACTGAAGCTTCCAGCCAGTGTATATGAAGTTGCCAATTTAAAAAGTTGAAAACAAAGGCATTTATAATAAGAAAAACTCATAATAACTACCATTTACTATGTTCCAGATACACTATGCTTAGCACTTTATGTATATTATCACAATGAATCTTTATAATAATCCTGTGGGGAGGAAAAATAATGTCTTCATTTCATAGTAGCAGAGATTATGGCATTCAATGGTTGAGTAAGTTGACCATTACAAGGCTAGTAAGTGGGAGAGTCAGAATTAAAACCCAGATCTGTCTGACACAGAGTCCATGTGCTTAACCACTCTGATATATTACATCATCTCTGCCAAAGGGGCAACAAGGGCTTTGCTCCCTGTAGGAAGAAGTCCTTCAGGTGTCATGGAAACAGGCATCACACACCAATTCTGCTATCTAGCATCCATTTTCCCCAGTGTGCCTAAAATCAAAGAGCAGAACTTGCTCTCCTGAAGACACCAGGAAGTTTAGGATTTATGGTGTAAAGAGCCATTTGCCATGGGGTAAGCAGATTCTCTTAGCCCACTTCTTAAAAATACAACTTGGCAGGACAGAGCTGTCACAGATAAACATCACACTGCACAGAGGAGCCAGCCAAAACAGGATGGTACTCTGAAAATGCCAGCATCAAAAATCAAGGAAAAACAACGTGAACCTTAATGATTATTCTAAGTTTGGTCTTTCTTCCTCAAAGTACTTATGTTCAGGGATGCACAACACTACATAAGGAATCTGGTTAAACCCAATCAACAACAACAACAACAAAATAAAAGGATTTCTCCACATTAAGGTGAGTTATTGAGAGTGTCTACAGCTTTCTCTGAAGAGCTTAGAGGAAGAATAATTTTTCTCTCTGGGATGATTCAATTGTGGCTTTGGTCTTTTTATCTCAGAGCAAGCAAATGGATTATGTGACCTCCCAAGGTTATCCCATAAGCCTTCAAGATCTGTGTTCAGATGATAAATCAAAACAAAGATAGTTCAGAGCTCCACTTGAGTTCTACAGTGGCAGCCATAATTAGTGCGGTTCTCTCAAGGCCTGGCAGATGCCAGGTGTCAAAGCATCTTATTTTTAGAACATTGAAGTTGGTTGCCCATGTAAGGGATATAAACAGAAAGAGAGGAGCAGATAACGTCAAGGGCAACTTCACACACACATATTGATTATGCAAATGTCAGGGCCATACAGCTTCACATTTGGCAGACATTGCCACTAGCTGTCTCTCTCACCTCGCCAGACTCCTATGGATAGAAGAGCATTTTAGAAGACAAAAAGTGAGGAATACATATTATTTTCTTTATGTCAAGGAAGTTCTGATAGATATTTGCATTACTTCATGGGGAATAGACCGCCCATATTAAATTACTCTGTGTTTCAATGCCTGCCACCATTCAGCTGATTGTCTTCCATCTGAAAAAGGTTTCTTTGTTCCTCATTTTCGTTCACATGCCTCTCAATTTCCACAAGATTCCAGTTGTCACCAAAATCATACACTCATTTTTACTTCTATCCCCAGCTAAACACAAACCCCAACTATGGGAAATTCTCACCCTGGATATTCAGATTGATTTCCCTGACTTTTCTGCTTCTGTAGTTACAGGCAAAGCTATTAATGATAACACAGTAGGCTGTGTCCCCAAATAACTCACCATCAGTTTGATGAATTTTGGCTAAAAATACCTCTTCAGTCTTCTACCCTAACCAATTAGTGACAGTGTTCTCACTTTGTATACCCTCTTAAATTCTTATATTTTCTAATATTTGAATACTAATTCAAGAAGGGCAATAGATAGGTGGAAAAAAATGAAAACCATTTAAATTGTCAGCCATAGAAACAATGGCTACATAAAATGACATACCAATTGGTTCAATGTAATGTATGAAATTTCATTAATGTATTCAATAATTATTTATTGAGTCCATGTGCCATATCCTGTGCAAGTTGCTAGAGCAGAGGCAAAGGAAACTGTCTCTGGATGGAAATATTCTCAGAGGTAAGGAAACAAGGCAAAAAAAACCAATTAAAGTAGTTATACAACACAGTAATTTTTGTAATGGAGGCAAGAACAGTGTGCTATGGGAGAATAGAGGAGGGAGTGATTAATGCAAAAAGAATTTAATAATATAAAGTGAAAAAGAAATAAAATTGTATCAATAGTATGGACACATCATATATGCATATGGACAAGCGTTAGAAGGCAATGAGGGAAAGTGAAGTTGATATGTTAAAGTGGTAGATTTCTGGTTGGTTTTCTATTTTTCCTTCTCTTTATTTTTATAATAAATGAAAATTTGGTGAGGGAACATTAACTGAGTAAATGGAGCCTTGTGTAAAGTATCACTTACTAAAATGGATCTTGCCTAAATAAAAGGAGACACAAAAGAAAACTGACAGACTTCTTATATATACATAAACACATGAAATTCATGTGCAGACCAATCTCAACACCACTAAAAGGCCACTTGTAAGAAGTATGAGAACTATTTTTTTCCTCATATTAACTGGAATATGTTGTTATTAGATAGGAAGTCAACTGTGGAATCAATACCTCTCTGGATAAAAAAAAAATTAATCATTTGATCATGGTTAATGCAAAAGATTTATTGACTGGTAAAATAAATTTACCGATGATACTAACATTTGTCCAATTTTCTGGAGTTAGGTTTGGTTAGAATTTGATTAGAGTTGAATTTAGGGTTCTTTCAATGTTATATATTATATTTGGTGATTTTTTCCCCCACTTTCTCATTGCCATTTCACATGTATCCTAAGTTAAGGAATAGCATTTCTTTTTTGGTAGAAGTTATATTTTGAGACTGGATTGTGGATAATTTAAGTATCATCATTGGTTCCTCATGAACAATATCAACATTAACTTGATTTCTACCTGTTTAAATCCTATTTATCATTAAAAGTCCATATCAAGTCACATGCCTTCACAAAATCTTTCCTATCAAAAACAAATCTAAATGGATATTTCCCCCCTTTTCATAATGTCTGCCTCTTTAAGCATAAGTTAATAACTGATCATTTATTTGTTTCTAAATATTTATGTATGCTAGCCTTCACTACTTTACTTAATTACAAATTCTTTCAAAGGAGGTAATCTTATATTTTACCAGTTACCCCTAGTACCTAGTATATGGCTTAAACACTAATTTACATTTACAGAACATTTTATCTGCCTGCTGCTGAATACACATTCTTCTCAGGAACACATGGGACATTCTCCAGGGTAGACCATATGTTAGTCCACAAAAGAAATGTCAACAAATTAAAAAAATCTAAATCATATCAAGTATTTTTTCTGACCACAATGGAATAAAACTAGAAATCAGTAACAATAGCAACTTTTGAAACTGTACAAATACATGAAAAATAAATAACATGCTCCTAAATGACCAATGGGCCAATAAAGACATTAGGAAGAAAATTTAAAAATTTCCTGAAACAAACTAAAATGGAAAACAACATATCAAAACCTATTGGCTACAGCAATAGCAGTACTAACAGGGAAATTTATAGCAATAAATGCCTACATCAAAAGTGTAGAAATACTTCAAATAAGCCATCTAATGATGCACCTCAAGGAACTAGAAAAGCAAGAAAAAACAAACTCAAAATTAGTAGAGGGAAAGAAACAATAAAAATCAGAGCAGAAGTAAATGAAATTGAGACTATAAAACAGTAAAGAAGATCAACAAAACAACAAGTTGGTTCCTTAAAAAGATAAACAAAATTAACAAATTTTTAGACAGACTAAGAAAAAAAGACCCCAATAAATAAAATCAGAGACAAAAGGGAGACATTATAACTGATACCACAGAAATACAAAGGACCATTAGAGATTATTATGGACAACTACATACCAATAAATTGGGAAACCTAGCAGTAATGAATAAATTCCTAGACATATACAACCTATCAAGATTGAACCATGAAAAAATAGGAAACCTAAATAGACCAATGAATAACAAGATAGAAGCAGTAACAAAACTTCTAGAATAAAACGTTTAGGAACTGCTTCAGGACATTGGTTTGGGCAAAGATTTCTTAGTTAAGAACTCAAAACACAGGCAACTCAAGCAAAAATATACAAATGGGATCACATCAAACTAAAAAGCTTCTGTACAGCAAAGGAAACAATGAAGTGAAGAGACAACCTACAGAATGAAAGAAAATATTTCGAACTACTCATTTGGGAAGGGATTAATAACCAGAATATGTAAAGAATTCAAATAATAGCAAAAAATCAAAATGGGCAAAACATCTGAATAGACATTTCTCAAAAGAAGTCACACAAATCACCAATAGGTGTGTGAAAAAATGCTCAATATCACTAATCATCAGGAAAATGGAAATCAACACCATAATAAGATATCATTTCACCCCAGTTAAAATGGCTATTATCAAAAAGACATAAAATAGCAGATATAGCTGACAAGGATGTGGAGAAAGCGGAGTGCTCAAACACAGCTGGTGGAAATGTAAATTAATATAGCCACTATGGAAAACAGTATAGAGGTTCCTCAAGAAACTAAAAATAGAACTACCACATGACCCAGCAATTCTACTGGTAGGTATATATTCAAAAGATATTTGTACTCCTGTGTTTACTGCAGAATTATTGACAATAGTTAAAATATGGAATTAGCCTAAGTTTTTATCAAGGGATGAATAGATAAAGAAAATGTGGTATATATACACAATGGAATATTATTTAGCCATGAAAAAGAAGGAAATTTTGTCATTTGCAGAAACATGGATGGTACTGGAGGACATTATTTTAAGTGAAATAAACCAGGCACAGAAAGACAAATATTGCATTTTCACATTCATATATGGGACCTAAAAAAAACTGATCTCATGGAGGTAGTGAATAGAATGGTGGCTTCTAGAGGTTGGTAAGGGTGTTGGGAAGGAGTAATGAAGAGGTATTGGTGAAGGGGTAATTCTGTTAAATAGAAGGAAAAAGTTCTAGTGTTCAATAGTGCAATAGGGCAACTATAGTTAACAATAATTTATTATATTTCAGAATAGCTAGAAGTTTTCGAATGTTCCCAACATAAAGCAATGATAAATGTTTGAGGTGAAGCATGTCTCAATTACCCTGATTTGATCATTATACATTGTATGCTTGTATCAAAATATAACATGTACTCCATGAATATGTACAATTATGTATCGATAAAAATTTTTTAAAAAAAGAGTTCAATACTTTTTAAAAATTGATTTTCATTTTCACATACACATGCACACATACATATCTATTATTTTCAGTTTTAGTTGACACAGGTTTTATAAAACCTCTTGTATAAGGCTATGTCAAATTGAATTTTTAATATCCCAAAGAGGAATTTAATATTCACATACACACATTCAGCAAGATTCCTTGCAAAACCATCAGTTACTTCTGACACATAATGGTTCTTGCTGGCTTTATATTGAATTTAATCAAAGCCAAGGACAACTTTCTGTAACATCCGTAACCAGGTGAAATGCACAGGGTACTCAAGGTCAGGGCTAATTACTCAAATTTGCACCCACATGGCAGCTGTGAAAGACTTAAGATGTGCATGTACTCGTTAATTGAGGGTCAAGCTGTTCTCTGTAGAATTTAGCAAAACTCTAGCTAAAATATAATGGTATTCATTTTGAGGTAAAATCCCCTGGTCATTAAGCACTTTGAGATGTGATTTTTTTTCTGTCATAAGTGAGAGAATTTGAGTCCAGATGAGCTCCAATCCTAGCTGTGCTTCTAAAAGCTGTGTGACCTTGGGCCGATTCTTGCCCCTCGCTGAGCCTCACACTGTTGCCAGTTACTAATGGGTCACTAAGTACTGTTTTGGCTCAGACTATAATTCTTTATTATTTAAATTAATATTTAGAGCTAATTTGTACTGTGCACTTACTATGTACCAGGTAATTTGCTTTTATGAGTTTGTATTCTGTATCAGGCTGAAATGAAGCCATTTGGGGTTTAACCACAATGCAAATAACTTCACAAAAATGTGTCTTTTCTGTGAACTACCCATAAGCCAGTGGTTTGTTCTCTCTTTAAGATCTAATGGTCCTAAAGCAAGTTGGACAGTAACTTAATGAACTTACTTTCTTGTCACTAAGCAAGTCACTCATACCCAAATTGTGTTCGGTGGAGCAGCTGATACCCTTTTCAAAATGTAGGTTTCTCAGGTGTATATTCTAAATGGGTTACAGGAAGAGGGTTCACACAAGCTTTTGTTCTGAGGCAAACATCCATCTGTGATTTAGTTGCTATTTTGAAAATTATAATGTATCAGTTTTATGTAATAAACTTACTTGATACCCACTGTGGCAGCTTGTCTCTAAGATGACAGCCATCCTTATAATGCACAGGCCATTCTGCCCTTGAAAGATAAAATCTATTCCTCCTCCCACTTGAATCTGAGCTGGCCTATGGCTACACTGGCCAACAGATGACAGAGAAAGTGGTGCTGTATGATTCTGAGGCTAGGTCATATGCAACATTGCAGTCCCCACCTGGGTCTTTTGGAATGCTCACTTTGGGTGAGGACCGCTGCCAGTTAAAAAGTTCAACTGCTCTGAGACCACTCTGCTGTGGGGAATTCCAAACTAGCCATGTGAAGAAGCTTCATAGAGAGATGCCTGCCCAGCCCTCAGCTGTCCCAGTCATCCCAGCCCAGGCACCAGTGAGGGAGCCTTCAGATGACTCCAGCCTCAGCCCCCATCTGTCTGCAGGTGTATGAATACTCAAGTCAGAACTGTCCAGCTGAAGCCCATAACTGCCAAAGCAGGAGAGAGAAGAACAAACTATTATTTTTGGCTGGTTTGTTATGTCACACTATATAAATTTTAAAAATACACTAGGCTCAGAAGATCACAGTAGGTAGAACTTTATTCCTCATATGCCTTTAACACCTTGGCTTCTACTAGAGTGTGCAGATTAGACAGTTATCCCTGGAGTTATCTCTTACTTTTTGTGCCTGCTTAAAATCTTGGCAGAGTAGAGAATTTAGGTGCATCTAGGAATGCAGAATCAAGAGGCAAAAGATCCACAAACTGAATCATACGTAGAAGAAGAAAGGCACCTTGGACCCTGGACCTCAGACTCCAGGTTAGTGCCCTTGACTGAAAATTTAAAAAAACGAAACAAATCCCTAGAAAAGGCAAGACAGAGATGCCAAAATGGTTTGGTAAAGCCATAGTCAGAAAACATAAACCCTATAAACTATAATGGAGGAGCGCCTAGATGAGAGACTCAGGTGGGAAAGAGAAAGCAATAATGCCTTGTGTGCAGGCGTGACCCGCCAGCTGGCTGACAGACTGACTGCAGATTCGACTTCATAAACCCCTGTAACTTAATCACAGTGTTTAATGTTAAGAGCTTGTGTGTGTATGTGGCATGTATATGCATTTGCATGAATGTCTATGTAGAGAAAGTCATATTCCTCATACAAAGTGTACTCATTGGGTCTTGTGTCCTGGAGGCAATATATTTATGGTAGGTAACTTGTTTCCTCTTATGACTCCCTGGCAGAGAAATCCACCAGGTTTCTGGGGTGCCCTGCCAGAAATCTTCCTTTGACACGTTAGAGAAGTCAGTGTACATGATAATGGCTATCTCTAAGTTCAATAGAAGACTAACTGTCCAAACGAATGCTATAGATGGAGAGAGAGGTAGATGCTGACTTTTAGGAATTGGAAACTTTCAAATATATGTTATTTAAGATAAATATAATGGAAATGTACATAAATAGTAAGGGGGCAGAATGGATTTTAAATAAGAAAATTCTCTCACTCAATATTAGATCCTTTATACATGATGTCAAATAATTGTTGTTACGGTACTTGAAACAAGCTCTTGAGGGGATTGAATTGTTTTCTAAAACCTCTTTCTCAGATATGCAACAATGATGTGATATTGATTTTAGATTCTTAAACTCAGCGAAAAGACTAGATGTGAGTGAAGCAGAACCTGAATACCACACATGCATCGAAGAGGTGCTGTGGAGGGTCTCATATTAAACAACGAAAGGTAGAAGCAGTGCTCAAATTACAGAATGGCACGATCCCAAAATCAACTTATAAGTTCTTTTTGTAACTCATGGTACATTTTCCCACTGAAACAACATTATAAAGGATGTTAGCTTTACTGGGCAGCCTTCAGAACAGACTCAGTACATCACAGAGCTACACGGTGGTATTAACAGGCCTAACAGAGGAGAAAAAGAGGGAGAAAAAGAAGGAAGATTGGGGATTATTTTCCTTCTGGCTCCTTCATTATAAATTTTAAAAATCTGAGTTTTAAAAAATTCTTTAATAAAGATATTGTAGATAATTCTTTGGAAACAGTGCTTTTATATGGTTCTATGCATAGGAAATTACTGACTTTATTTACTAGAATGCAACTTCTGCATTCCTGACTCCCTACTCAATCAGACAAGCATCTATTGAGCACTACATGCATGCCTAACTCTGTGCTAAGAGCAATAGAGCAATAGTTCTGACATTTTTGGATTTCATAGACTTGTAGAATTTTTCAACGTAGTAGGGGCACTGCCATAAAGTTGACAAGAGATTTTTATTTGCCAAGAAAGCACACACATAAAAGAAAACAACCACCATCTATTCTCATAATTATTCTTCACTGTAGCATGGTAGAAACTTTACCCAGATTCTCAGTTGGGAGCCACTGTACTGAAAAGTACCTGAAATTAATATAAAACATATTCCCACCTGCCCAGTCTCCTCATCCTGACATGGCAGCTTCATTCTTAGTTGAACAATGTCTAAGGCTGCTATTCCTTTTCAGACAATTCCAAATTATTTTTATAAAATGTTTTAGATAAATTGGTCATTACATAGCAATTCAATCTTTCTTATTTCTAGACATTATCTGTTTGGGATCTAGAAGCACCATCAACATATTTTCACATATTTTTTTAAAGGAATTTTCATAATCCAGTGCAGAGGTTTTCAAAACCTTTTATTTTTTAACCATAGAATTTTTTCTTCAAACAAAATCTTATTCAGGAAGACCAATATCTAAAATAGATCAAAGTGAGCTGTTCTGACTGAAGCAGTCTGCTTGGTTTCCTTACCCCTCCTCCCTACACCACAGTTGTCCCCCAGGCACCTCCACACAACCTCCAGGGACCCACAGAGCAGTCCCGAACAGCTACTGATCTAACAGAATCATAGACTGGTAGAATTTCTAAGTCAGGAAATATTTTAGAGACTATCACAAATTGCAGAATAGCAGAACAGGAAGAACCTCGTAGCTCAATTGGTTTATGCCTCTCAAATTCCCAAATAAAACTGAGGCCCAGAAAGGTGACATAATATTCCCCTTGTATCACATTCATTGCTACTTAGTTATACATAACTAAAAAATCAAGATTACTTTGCTCAAGTCCAGTGCTTTTCCTATATTATTGCAAGTCTTTTGGAGGCATGTGTAAAGGGAAAATGATAGAACCATTTAGAAAAAAAATATTTAAAGCACAGAAAGTATCCAGCAGAGAAGAGAAAGCAGGAGACAGGAAGAAAAAGAAATAGACAAGTGGACAAATTACTACTAGTTCCTCCCAAGTTCAAAAAAAGGAAGAAGAGAATATTGTCTATAAGAGGCTTACAATCTAGTTAGGAAAAAAAGAAAGAGTGATGTGCAAAAGGATGTTTACAACTTCTGTGATGCTCTAAGAAGACCAACTCCAAGCAATGACAAGAAGTTATGAAAATTTTAATAATTACTAAATTGGGAGTTATACAGACATATGAGGAAAACTTGCTGTGCCATAATCAAAGGGGGTTAAAAATTATAGTTTGGACCAAAATTTGACAATCAAATTTATAAAAGCTTTCCTATAGCAAAACTTCACTTTGGGAGAGGGCACTTGTTGTTTTATAAGACAAAGAGCTCCGTTAGGGCACAAATAGCTCAATCAGTCAGACTGAATATTACAATGTGAGCACCAGCAACATGAACCCATGAACATACATAAATGAGTCCTGGGAGCACACGGTATAGGCAGATTTACATACCACTATTTTCTTTGTCCCCTACGAACTCACAGTTAGTGTTTAACAGATATAAATTCTCTCTTACCCTCCCTCCATTCCTTTTTCCTTCCCTTTCATGCTTCAACTTGTTTCATGTGTGTGTGTGTGTGTGTGTGTGTGTATCACTAAGTAGACAGAATGTCAGCATTTTTTTCCTAGCAGCAATTTAATGGTGATTTGGATTCAAATTTTTACTGACATATAGGACAAATGGCAAACCCAATCTTATAAAATTCATCTGTTAGCAAGTGGTTCTAAATTAGAAAGCACTACACCTGAGAAAGAAAAAGATTTTTCTAATTGTGCCAATTCATTTATTTTTCTACTGTTAAAAGCCTCTATGATAATATTAAAGAAACTTTTTCAAAAAAGAAAGAAATTATCTTCATCTTTTTTTAAATTTCAAAATATTAAGGGGGTCCAAGTGGTTTTGCTACATGGATGAATTGTATAATTGCTGAAGTCAGGGCTTTCAGTGTGCCCATCACAGAGTAGTGTACATTATACTCAATGGATACGTTTTTTTATCCCTCATCCTCATCCTTGTATTATAACTGTTTGCATTTGTCCATGTTCTCATTCAATCTGTGTTTATATTCTTATGTATTTTTAAAATAGTTTTAAATCATGTTATGTCATGTAATTTTGTATTCTAGTTTGATCACCATTGCATTTTGTAAGCATTTATATATGTTGTTACTTAGTTTCTTTGTCAGGGACCCTTAAAACAAAGCCAGTGTATATGGAGAGATTTAAGCACAGCAGGTCCTCCAATAACGTCATTTTGTTCAACATTATTTCGTTATAACAATGAGAGAAAAAATCAACTTCCAGCTGGGGCCACTGACTGTGTGGAGTGTGCACGCTCCTCCCAGGTGTGCATGGGTTTTCTCTGGGTATTCTGGTTTCCTCCCACATCTCAAAAACGTACATGTTTAGTTAACTGACATGTCTATATGGTCCCAGTGTAAGAGTGTGTGCGTGTGTGTGTGTGTGTGAGTGCCCTGCTATGGAATGGCATCCTGTCCAGGGTGGGTTCCTGCCTTGTGCCCTGAGCTGTCGCATGGATTCTGGTCACCCTCAGTCTTGAACTGGAATAAACAGGAAAATGAATGAATGAATAAATGTGAAAAATTCATAAAGTATATGATTATACAAATGCATGACAATAAATGATGCGGCAAGAAAGACCTCAGCAAGGCTGCCACATTCATGATTGTTTTTTAACTGTCTGGTGATAGGAGGTGCTCCTTATAATTTTTGCTTTGCAAACATTTATTCCTTGATTTAACTCACCAGCATGACAACCACCATCACTCACTGATTTACTAAAAAAAGGGTAAATAATTATCTTTTTATTAATCTTTCTTAAATGTATATATAGATCACGTTTATTACAATGCTTAATATTAGAGGTTTTGGGGTCTTTATTTATAAGTTTGATGATGCTTGTGTGACCAGAGATATGCTGGAGGAACTTAACCCTTGTTTACATCCATTAGCCTGTGGTAAAATTGGTTTTGTTACATGTCGTTTTGCTTAAAGTCGCAGTTTCCAAGAACCTATCGATGACATTAAGTAAGGACTTGCTGTACATAAAAACGAGCCATCTTGGTTGTGACCAAGTTTCTCTTTTGAACACTAGTATGTACTAACACTAAGGAAATACAAACATTGCTGGTTTGAGAGTATTTTTTAAAATTAGCCATTTGAAAAAAAATAGTGAATTTGAACTTACTGAATAGATAATTTAACCCAAAGGTGACATATTTTCTTTTTAAGAACAACGAAATAACCACATTAGTCTTCAGTATGAGAATTATAGCTTGTATGATACCTGTGTTGGAACATCTGAATCATTAACTCCCTATTAATCTAGCTATTTGATACAGTGCTTTGTCTTTTAAAAATGACATATTTACCTAATCTTCTCTGATAGGAATTAATCTGTTCCCAAGATGATTTTTTGAACCCTTTATTTGTGTTTTCCTTATATACTTTTATTTAAAATGCCAGGTAGAATAAATTAGTATACTATTTAAATTAAACATATTTTTAATAGACAATAGACTATTAGTAACTTAAAGGTATGGATTTTGTCTGATTCATTTTTGTCTCTTTCACAGCTTGAAACAATCTGTATTGTTGTACAAATAATATATGCTCAAGAAAAGTTCCTTGAACTGAATTGATCTTAGCTTCAAAATCATTAGTTACCAGGAGAAATGTCTTCTTGATAAATCTAAGCCAGATTGTAACTGGGTCCTGATATTTACTAGAGGAGTCATTTAGGGTATTTACCATTCAACTGTGTTGATGGAATATACACACTAAGAATCTAAAAAGCTATTACCTTGAGTAATTTTGCCATTTCAGTCATGGATTAAATCAATTAAGTAATTTCTAACTCTAAGAGGGCTTAGAACACGTGGTCTTTTATATTCTGTAATTTTGTTTGAATTCATTTTGTGTTTGTACACAGTCATTTACTGTATGAAGAGAACGCATTCTATAATAACCAAATCTGAAAAAAAAATCCAGTTTAGATCAGGTGTTCCTGCTATATTCTCTTAGAGGACTCACTCCCTCATAACACCTATCCCGGTATGTAATTATATATTTGTGTGGCTATCTGATGAATGTGCTTCTCCCTCAGAGTTGGTAAAGGCCGTGAGAGCAGGGGCCACGTCTATTTGTGTACTATTTTATCCCCAGAGTTTGGCACAGTCTCTGACCCATAGTGGAAACTCAACAAAAGCACCTGAACAAATTAGTGATGTTCAAGAGAAAGCAGAATTTGAGCTAGGTTTTGATGACAGGTGAGGGAACTCATCTAGCAGAATGAAAAATGTACACCAAATAGGGTGATGGTTTGAAATGGGGGTATGGGTAGAGATAAAAACATTGTTGAATACAGCAGGGATCTCTGTGTTTTGGTAGCAAGTATGTATATAAAAGGAATTCCTTCCAGAAATGGGTTTGTGTCTTTATCTGACATGATTTTTAAAACCACCAAGAAGCCCAGTAGTAATGAGCAGTAATGGATTTGGGAGGCTTTTTATTTATTTTTTAGACACATGCACTTAGGCTGCGTTTGTTATGCAAGAAGGGGAAATTTCCATGATGCACATAGTTAGGCAGTGTTTCTGAAAGTGGTAGATTACTGTTGTTTCCTTCCCCTGGAAAAATGACAAAATATTAAACAGTTTTTCCAACAGCACATGACTCTCAAATATGTAAACTTTTCACTGATCAGGATATGAGCAGCTGGGGTCATACCAATCCCGTGGTCCTTTTTTCCCCCTCCTTTCTTTCTGTCACCCTTCTCTTGTCAGTCTGTTTCCCTCTCCCTTTCTTTTCTATAGTTTATATCTAATTCTTCATACATCCCAAGACATTTGATGTTCAGTGTCTCAAATTGATATACTTATTTTGTAGGTAAAAATTCAATCTTTTTTTTTTTTTAAAGTTTTGTTTAAAGAATGTGGCTGCTCACAATGTCCCGTTGGGCTGTGATCCTGTTTATTTTGAGTGAGGTTTGGGTGATTTCTGTCTGAGGTTCATTTTAGCTGATGAGGGAAGTATAAGTGGCAGTGAGTTTGGATATATTTTTAATATATGATCTTTTATTTTGATTGCAGCTTTGACAAAAGTGCATTTTGCAAATCCTCCCTCTGTAAGGCAGCCAAGTCAGAGCAGAGGAAAAAAACTTCATGAGAAAGCATCCAAAAATGCATAGATGATCTTATCATTTTGAGATAGTCAACCTGGCCCAGTATTCCTTCTTTGTCTGGTTTCTATTAAAGCCATTAATGGATTCAGTAGACTGAACTTCCTGCCTATCTTCCCAGAGATGTAAACCCCAGTGGCATCAGAATCATATGAATAGGCCTGTATGTACTGATAAGCAATTATCATTGGGTAAAAGGAAGAATGATAAGGTCTAGGCCTATCACAGGGCAAAGACACTAAGATTTATTTCCAATGTTATCAAGAGAGCTTTGCTACCCCTGCAAAGCTCCTTCTGGGAGAAAAAAAGAAGAGAAAAGCATAAGAGGAGATTATATTTCTTGCAAACATTTATCAATCAAAACAAGAAACTCTGAATGTGAAGTTGAAACACAATCACCAAGTCAATTTTAAATGGGAGAAAAACCCACAGAAAACATGGGCCTTCTGAGGATTAAAAGAAGACATCTTTACCTGAGATTTAAAAAATCCTTACCAGAGATCAAAATAGAGAGGGGTTATGAGAAGGAGGAATAGTGGAGATAGCTTTTGCAAATGATTTGGGATTGAAATAATTTATACAGCTTGTATTCAGCCAGTGAGAGCAAGATGGAAAATTTATAGAACTGTATAAAATGTCTTGCATTAGATCAGAACTATAAAAAACAGAACACAGCTCAACTCTAGGGACACAGAAGATTTTTTTAAATTAGGAAATATAAGTTGTCCATGGAATGCAATTTTAATCATGAACTTGATGATGATGAATATTAATTCCAAACAAACCCTTTTAACCAAAGTATCTTTTGCCCCAGTAAGACTACAATGATCTCTCAAGGAAAGATGAAAACTCTATTAGGGAACACTTCCCACTATGTGTTCTTTCTTAAGGCATCCTCTCTGAAATGAAAATTTCAAGGAAATCAGCCAGCTCAGGAGCTATCTAGCAGACCAAAGAATGCTAAAATGTTTTATCACACATCAACCTCCACAGCTCCATGTCTCAGAAATGTCTTGCACTAAAACTGAACAGCAATGCCTAACAAATATTTATGATTGAACAAGTTTAGGGAGCAGCTAATCCACACATACTGAACTAGTCCCATTCACCCCATTCATTAACACATTCATTCACGTGACAGTTACTCATTAAACACGTGATATATGTTAAGCACTGGACTAAGTAGTGGGGATGCTGAAGCGAGCAGACAAAACACTTGCCCTCTTACGACATGTAACATGTCAATCTTGTATTTCACTGGCCTGTTAGTTTTGTATTTAAACTCTTTTAGAAAGCCAAGAAATTCTTTTTCAAACAAAATTATTAGAATACCAGACTTGTATAGATAGAAAGGCTCTCAAAGGCAGGTCATCCAGCCCGACTCCTTAACATAAGAAATAAAGTAAGATCCACAGTCTCTTGCCCATGACCTCACAGTCTGTGTTATAAAGAGATCCCAAACCCAGGAAATGGTGATATGCACAATAATACCAGAAACTTGAGAATCGTTTGTAGAAGAATTGAAAAGAATTGCATGGTAGAAGAGAAGGGCAGGAAAGGCAAAAAGGTAGAGCCATGTATGACAAAAGCTGAGAAACGGTCCAGTACCAAGTAGAGCCTTCAGATTACGACTCCAAAAAGGAGCAGTAAACCTGACTGTGAAAATGTCCTTTCAATTATTCTCTCTCCACAAAGATAACCCTGCTTATGCTTATTTCCAGAATGCTAAAACAGTTCTACTGAGAATTGAAATGAAATGCCCCTGCTGGACCCTCTCTCGCTTACCAGATGCCCCTTACACACAGAACAAAAAGTATGAGAAAATAGGAAGGAATTCTTTCTATCATTTTTACAGCTAATTCCAACAATTAACTCTCATACCTGAGAGTTGTAGAGCAATCTATGGTTTTTTAAGTATTATCACATTTTATTTTCACAGCAACACTCTGATGGTTGGATGGGCAGCCACACCATTTATTAAACTATTAGTGAGAATACATAAATGACTTGGTAAAGTCACAAAAGAAATTAAGGTTATGGACTATATTTTTCTAGCTCCTGGTCTGGTTTTCTTTTCATTTTATCAAGGTTTCACTCACAAACAGTGTCACGTTCAAGAAGGTCTGCAGGTGAGCAATTCCTCTCTCTGCTCATGAATATATTCGTGCAGTATCTTTCACAGAGCTCGGATGGTGGAGATGATCAATGGATGTTTAATGAATGATCATTTTTTGTTGAAATCAAGGACATTTGTTACATGTCCTAACAGAGCTCCCATCTTATAAAATCTTTCAGTAGAATCCTCCTCCCTACTCTCAGGAGAGGTCTGCAAATGTGGGTGAGATTTCTATGAAAAGTTACAAAAGTAGGGAGAAACTCAAAGATTATTTTGCTAAGTTGCAAACTGATGGAAAATATTAAAGTATAATCTAATTTCCTTACAATGTTTCTCAGTTTTCTGGTATTTATTCCTCTATGTAATCATAAGTTGTGTGCTATTAAAAAATATCCATACATCTAGCTATCTTATACATATAATAAAAAGTAAATGATATGTATAAAATAGAATGTAACCTATGCAAATATAACCAGGAAGGCACAGCTGTATCCTTTCCAAATCACAGTGAACATATCAGTTAAGTATAACTCTACTCTTACTACTTCTGTTCAACATTTTACTGAAGTTTCTACCCAGGGAAATTATGCAAGAAAGAAACAAAAGACTTATAGATTGTAAAGGAAGAAGTATTAATAAAACTATCTCTCTTTGTTGATGATATAATCTTATCTAGAAATATACAGGCTGAATTTCTGTGGCATTAAAAACAACATACCAACTGCTGGCACCAGAATTATTCTTAGGGAGGAAAATATATTTGTTTAGGAAAATTCCTTTATAAGTCCTTTGGGAGTAGAAGGTGAAATCTTGAAAGGCATGAGTATTTGGAGAAAAGAAAAAATACTGTGTCTATTGCTCTGCATTAGGTAATAGCAGGAATTTAGCAGTACAAGGATACAGGGAAAAAAGTGGGAATAGGGAAAAGAATGCCTGACTTGGGAACATGGAAGGATATCTGAAAAGTTTTTAAGAACAGGAAGAAATTTGCATTTCTGCGATGTAAACCCCTTTCCACTCTCCTTAAATCTTAAGTTTGCTGTACACACAAGTACTTGGTGCTTTAGCAGTAGAAGGTCAGGCAGATGGGTGAAGTTATATAGGCCACTTTTCTATTCCATTGCATTAGAAGTGATGGTATTTTATTTCTTGTATATGTTGGTAGAAGCTTCATGACCACAGGGTTTGCTGAGCTCTGTGCATTTAAATTTTACTGGAGAGTTTAAATACCCTAACTGTGGTCACAAACTGTGAGGAAGCCTCAGGCTAAGCATTCTGATGTTATTCCTAGCAAGAAAAGTGGCCTCATAAGGAAGAAGCCTCCTGCTGTGCACATTCAAGAAGACACAGGCAGGGCGTGAACTAGGATCCAAGGCAGCTCATGTGCGCCAACTGCCCTGCATGTCCAGGGAATGTTGGTCTCAGCTGGTAACCCCAAGCCTCTTAAAGACAGTCACATTGCATGGATCCCTCTCATGATCAGAGAATTATGAAATAATTTCAAGGCCTGGTGGAACTTGGTGGTTATGCTCTTTTGTCAGCATTGTGTCAATACAAGCCCACCTTTTGTTTGTTTGTGTTCCCATGGGAGTTGGCTTGGCATTTCATAAAGCGGAATTAGACTCCTCTCACTGCAGGGCAAATTTTCCTTCTCTGTCTTCTTTTTGCCCACCATAGGGTAGTGGTTGGGGAAAGAGTGGAGGGAAAGGGAAAGTTTGAGAAGCAGGTATAATAAGTGCACAGACATGTTTGTTCATATATGTGGATGATATGAAGGTGAAGAGAGAATTGGTTGAATGTTTACTTTATGTCCTTCCCACTTCTGAGATAATAGAATTCTTAAAATGTTGGCTTTGTGTATGACCAAAAGGGTTACAGCTTCCTCACAATTTGCCACCCAGGGTTTTAAAAAAAATAGAATTTGTTGATTGGTTAATCAAAGTCAGGGTCTTCTAGGTTCTAGCCTTCTTTGCTGTCTTTACCAAGGCCCATCCAAGGGCAGGGAGAGGAGTACGTGATGCGGATCCTGTAGTCTCAGATGACTGAGCCTGACTTCCTTCCCTGAAAGAATCCGTCCAAAGTAGCAGCCCTGCCTTTTTGTCACCCTCTGGTTGCCAGCCCCTCCCTCCCTACCGCCTGGCCAAGCTGCTTTACTGCACAAGCCATTCCTCAATGACCAGAGTGATTCCAGTCGGGGCCGGCAGCTTTCCCAAGATGATCATGTGCTTATAGCTGCCACCCCCCTGGGCAACACCCAGTGACATTCCTAAGGAGCCTACTTTCTTTTCTTCCCCTTTATGATATCTCCCTTCAAAAATGGTCAATCTGAAATTGACTATTGAAAGAAACACCATCTTCTCTCAGTTCCTGTTGTCTTTCTGTGGTTCTCAGTGTTTGGAAAGCATCAGAATCACCTGTAGTGCTTGATAAAATAGATTACTGAGCTCTACCTTGATTCTGGTTGTGTAACTATGTAAAGATGCTGCCTAAGAATATGCTTTTCTAACAAGTTCTCTGGTAATGTTGATGTTGCTGGTCCAGGGTTAGCATGTTGAGAACTACTGCTTTAAAATTGTTAAAGCTATTGCAGTTACGTTTTAGCACAGACACTACAGGTGTCTTTTCTGAACACTGACTGGGTCACTGGACACAATCATGTTTTTACGGGTAGTAAAAGATAAGACATTTTGACATATAGAATTCCCTATTTCTGCCTTCCACTTCTGATTTTTCTTTTTCTTCTTCTCCTTTTTTTAAAAAAGCTCTTCACTTTTATTCTACCTTTCCTCCTACCCCAAGCCTGAGTCATTGTGGCCTCACAATCCAGATGACTGGAATGTATAATAGGAATAGTGTGAAAAAGAAGCATCAAGGAAAAACTAATCTGTTCATCGGCTACATTCAGAGAAAGCTCTGTTGTTGTTAAGGTAGTGTGGTCACTTCCTCTGTCCTCTAGCCCTTATTCAGGAATCAAGCAGTCAATCAATCATCCAAACATCCTGAAAACTGGCCTGACACATTTATCAACATTTTCAACAACTGTGAACTACACGTGTGTAGAGGAATGTGGAGAAGATGGGTAGAGGAGAAGAGCTGACAGTAACTCTTTCTTGAGTGTCCTAATGCCTAAACCGGCTTCCCATTTTGAAGCCTGTGCTTTGCTTTATGGCAGGATTCTAGCTTGCTAATAGGAAGCAGAGGTTTCCCACAAAGAAGGGATTTCTGATTCTTTCTGTATCCAGACTTTCAACTTGGAGGTGGAAATCAATAAGTTCAAGGGCAGTTATTAGCTTTATCCTCTTAGCACAGAAAATTGGGAAATAATAGAGGTTTAAGGAGTCGGCAGAGTGTTAGGTCAAAGAATATTTCTAGCTAAAGAATGGAGCTTTCATGTCCCTTGTTTTCTTTTCAATTCTCTCTTTAGTTCCTAGAAAGAACAGAGTAACCAGTTTAGTTGCATTGCTAAGATGAAGAGGTACATGCCCTGGTATTATTGCAGTGAAGTTCTTCAGGCTTTGCCATCTCAAGTTCACATGCCAATCATAATTTCTAGTATGTACAGCCTTCTCACCAACACTGTGTAGGAAGTGGTTACCACCCAGAAATTATGGCAAGTTAATCTACAAGCCGTACTAAATCATTCTTAGAGACACATGAACACAGTTGGTGTGCTTGAGCATTTGTAAAATTAAATTATTCTTTAGAATTAGCCTACTGAGCTGGAAGAAAATAAAGAACACTTACCAAAGAGGAAAAAAGGGACAAAAATTCCAATGGCTAATGGTTTTTAATTATAATTGCCTAATAGTCTCTTGATACAAGTGCTTCTCATTGTTTTGATAATTCCTGCCAATGATCCATTAGGCCCCTACATACATATGCAAGTACCTAGACTAGAAAATAGAAGAATGTAAGAATATTATCTAATTGCACTCAAGTGCCTTGAATTAGATCAATTCAATGGCACTCTTAACCATCCTACTATTAGCAAATGCTTAGAATATGAGAAATGATAAGCAGCTTCCAACTGATATACTAGATAATGGTTTTATCCTGGGTTTTAAAAAAGAAGTAAAATATTACAAAGGTAATATTTATAGTAATATATTATTTTTAAATTTTCTGGTGATTATGAATGTGCTGCTGTACACATTTGTCTACTGGTGTTTATGTTAACAAAAGTTTTCATTTCTCTAGGACAAAATTCTAGAAGTTGGATTGTTAGGCCACATGGTAATTATATGTTGGGAGGGTCTGACTTTAAAAGGTCTATATGAGATAATTCTGTCTGTGATGGTGGTTATAAGATCCAGGTATATGTTAATACATAGAACTATACACCAAAGAAAGTAAATATTACCATACACAAACTAAAAATTATTAATAAATTATAATTTAGGAGATTCTCCAAATTGCATTAACCTAATCAAGATTATTACATGGAACATTAAGATATCTCTAATAAGTCAAAAACCAAAGTTTGTAAAATATATGGTGAGTAAAAACAAAATACTTCCTGAAGTGAGCAATAATTTCTAAGAGGTAAAGTTATATAACAAATTATAGGTTAGTAGACCTGGAAATCCTTTGTTCCAAAATGCAACCAAATCTTCCATGCTACTCTTAGTCCCTATTCAAGACCTATTAGCAAAATGGAAACATATTAATGGGAAGTAATTCTTGGATGAGAGTTGGGATAAGTTCTTCTTACTTTAACTTACTAACCATGTCTTACATTAAAAATTTCTGGTAGAATTGAGAAAAGACTCTACTTCACATGGAGCCTGCAAATTTTTTTCAGCTCTTTAATGGAGAAGTATTGAAAATTTTGATTATAAAAATGCATAGGATACACATATAGTGGAAAATAAAGTGTTGAAAAATTTTAATTGAATCAGAATCTTTACTGGAAAGTCCATAAATAGCAAATCATCGATGAAGGAATTTTGAGGTTTGATGTTTAAATAAGAAGAGTGAATAACTGATCTTCCCTCTAGCTTTAAATTCTAAGTGTTTAAGATTATTGGGTAACATTTATATCATAAAGTATTACTTATTGGAAAACAGGTCTTCAAAAGAATCAGAGATCACTTCCATGAGAGGGCAGTAGGCCAAAGACAGTAGTTGTGCTTTTAATAACAGAGTAGGTTAGAATGTACATTGTAGGAAACAATAATAATCACAAAACTGGTGATATCTTTGTTCCTTTTCAACTCTCAAAATGAGCCATGACTCAGGTGATGGTCCCCGCTTACCTTAGACTAATGTTGGAATGGGGGATGAGGTGTGAAGAAATCTTAAGAATTCATATTCATTCATTCATTTATTCATTTAATACCTATATATATGTATGTGTGTGTGTGTGTGTGTATATATATATATATATATATATATATGGGATACAACTATGCACCCTGGACTGTGCTGAATGTTTCAGATCCAATGGTGAGTGAAAGAGACTTGGACTCTGACTTTACAAAAGAGGCAGCCAAATAATCACACAAATATTTCATTAGAAACTGTGCTATTAGAAAGGAAAGTAAAAGGGACCAAAAAAAAGGTATATTAGGAGTATATTAAGAGAATGTATCTATTTTGCAATTTAAAGAGAGTTCCCTTGGGGAAATGACATTTGATCTTAATTTTGTGACCAATGACCTGCATTTCCTGATTCTAATTTCCTTTTCCTCTGTATTCTGGCTAATATTTATGAGAGAGAATCTCAGGGTAATTATGCTAGGTTACAAATGGGATCTAAAATTATATTAAAACCTGGCAGTAGATACCATGGCAGTGACTTAGGTGGTACTCTGAGCTTAGGCCTGGCATTACCTCCAGGTTGCTGATGTATTTCTCACCACTTCCAAATATTTAGGTCAGACCATCTGAACTACAACATGAACTGCAAACCCTTGTATCCTCTAGGCTATTCTGATGCCCTGAAAGAAAGGCTTACCTCTACATGTATTATCGAGGAATAGGAAGGAGAACATGGTCTGTATCTGGCAAACATGACATTTCCAATCAGAGTCAGAAGCTCTTACATTGAGAAATACCGGTTTCCAACTTATAGGACCCAGGGGGATTCCCCCCCGGCCCCCCATTCTTTAGCAATGAATTAACAAACATACAAAAATTTCACAACTAGTGAGCACTGGGTAAGGAACCACAGAAGGAAAATTAGAACCCTAATCTGGTCTTTCATGTTACTCTGGTGAAATACAAAACTCACCAATGAAACAAACTGAAGACAATGACAAAGAATATTATAATTGATAAATAGCATACAATCATATTTAATTAAAGGCATATTTAATCTATAAGTAAAGAAATAGCAAATAAAAAATAGTCAGATACATCAAAATTTCACAGGGTTTAACTTGAAGTAGTAGGGTTATGGTTGATTCCTGATTTATTCCTTTTCTTGTCTATACTTTCTAAATTTATTTCCACAAACTATTTTTCATTAAGAATATAAAAAATAAAAATTTTTGCAAAAATAAAGAAATATATAGTACTTTGGTTGTCAAGTTCTGGGTTTAAGCCTCAGCTCTTTTACCAACTTCACCAACTTGCTGGGTGACCTTTGGCAAATCCCACTGTCTCCCTGGACTCTATACGCTTCTGTTCGTTGTGTGAGATGGCTAGGTCTGTGTTTCCCAAACTTAGCTAATCTTCAGAATCACTTAGGCCAACTGTTTTTTTTTTTTTTTTTTTTGAGACAGAGTCTCACTCTGTTGCCCAGGCTAGAGTGAGTGCCGTGGCGTCAGCCTAGCTCACAGCAACCTCAAACTCCTGAGCTCAAGCGATCCTCCTGTCTCAGCCTCCCGAGTAGCTGGGACTACAGGCATGAGCCACCATGCCCGGCTAATTTTTTCTCTATATATTTTTAGCTGTCCATATAATTTCTTTCTATTTTTAGTAGAGATGGGGTCTCGCTCTTGCTCAGGCTGGTCTCGAACTCCTGAGCTCAAACGATCCGCCCACCTCGGCCTCCCAGAGTGCTAGGATTACAGGCGTGAGCCACCACGCCTGGCCCCAACTGTTAAAAATTAGATCCCCAAGAGCACCTTAGACCAACCCAGTCAGAATCTAGAGAGAGGCCTGGGAATATGTGTTTTTTTTACAAGTGCGCCCAGGAGATTCATACGATTTTCCAAGACTGGGAGACTCTAGAATATGGTGTTTATGGTCACTTCCCATTGCAATGGGCTCTCTCTGACTCGACATCACTGCTTTGCACGTAGCCCCTCTCTAAGTGGGAAGATGACGCTTGCTGGAACTGAGCATGAGCACTCAGAGCAGCACAGTCCTTTCTTTTATCTGGTTTTGGTATTAGGGTAAAGTGGGGCTTATGCAATGAGTTAGGAAGTGTTACCTCTGCTTCTATTTTCTGAGGAGATTGTAGAGATTGGTATTATAGCTTTCTTAAATATTTGGTAGTATTCACCAGTGAAACCATCTGGGCCTGATGCCATCTTTTTTTTGGAGGTTATTAATTGTTGTCTTAAATAGTTATAGGCCTATTCAGATAATATAAATTTCTCCATGTTTTAGTAGTTTGTATCTTTCAATGATTTGGTCCACTTATCAAAGGTATCAAATTTGTAGAAATACAGTTATTTATAGTATTTCGTTATTATTATTTAAATCTCCTTGGGATCTATTGTAATGATCCCCTTTTCATTTCTGATGTTGGTAATTGTGTCCTTTTTTGTTGTTGTTGTTAGTCTGACTAGCAGTTTATCAGTTTTATTGATCATTTCAAAGAACCAGCATTTGGTTTCATTGCTTTTTCTCTATTATTTTCTTGTTTTCAATTGCATTGATTTCTGCTCCAATTTTTATTATTGCTTTTCTTCTGTTACTTTAGGCTTCAAGTACTCTTCTTTTTCTAATTTCCTGTGGTGAATGCTTAAATTATTGATTTAGATATTTCTTCTTTTCTAATAAATTTATAGCATGAATACAATTTTATAGTATTTAATGCTATAAAAAATTTTCCCTCTAAGTACTGCTTTTGCTGCCTCCCATAGAGTTTGATAAGTTGTATTTTCCTTTTCATTTAGTTCAAAACATTTTGTTACCCTTCACAGTTCTTTTTTGACCCATGTATTATTTACAAGTGTGTTGTTTAACTTCTAAATATTTTGAGATTTTCCAACTACCCTTCTGTTATTGATTTCTACTTTAATACTATTGTGACCTGAGAACATATTATATTTTGTATTATTTCCATTCTTTTAAAGTTGTTAAGGTGTGTTTTATGGCCCACAATATATTCTATCTTGGTGAATGTTCTAGGTGAGCTTCAGAAGAATGTGTAATCTACTGTTGTTGGATGGAGAATTCTATAAATATCAATTAGATCAAGTTGATTTGTAGTGCTGTTTCGATCAACTGTATTCTTATTGATTTTCTGCCTCCTTGATCTATCAATTATTGAAAGAGAGCTATTAAAGTTTCTAACTATAATAGTGGATTTATCTATTTCTCCTTTTAGGTCTATCAGCTTTTGCCTCATTTATTTTAATGCTGTGTGGTTAGGTGCACATACAGTTTGGATTGTTATGTATCGTCAAGAGAACTGACCTATTTATCATTATGTAATGCCTCTATTTATCCCTGGTAATTTTTCTTGTTCTGAAGTCATCATTGTATGAATTAATACACCTACTTCTGCTTTCTTTTCATTGATGTGATCATCTTTTTCTATCTCTTTACTTTTAAACTGAATCTTGATCTTTAAAGTTTGGTTTCTTGCAGATTACACAAAATTGGGTCTTGTTTTTTTGTAATCCACTCTATTTGTTCTATATGTGCTTCAATTAGCCATTACCATTAAAAATGATTATTGATATAGTCAGATTAATATCTACTACGTTGTGACTGGTTTTTATTTGTTGCATTTGTTCTTGGTTCTTTTCTGCCTTCTGTGGATTAAATTGAGCATTAAGATTTTATATGTGTGTGTGTGTATGAATGATCCAATTTTGGCTCCTCTCTTAGAATATCAATTATACTTCATTAAAATTTTTTCTTAAAAACTAAAGTTTGCAATATATAGTTTTAACTAATGTAAAAGTCTATTTTCAAATAGCACTATATTGCTTGATATGTAGTGCAGGTATTTTAACAGAATATGCCTGACTCCTCCCTCCCATCTCTTATGATAATGCTATCATTCATTTCACTTATTCATGTGCTATAGTCCCCCAATATATCATTGCTATTATTACTTTAAACAGTTATCTTTTATATCAATTAAAAATAAGAAAAATCAAATATTTTATTTTTCATTATTCCTTCTGCGGTGCTCTTTCTTTCTTGATATAGTTCTGAATTTCTGACCTACATCACTTTCCTTCTTCCTGAGGAATTTATTTCAACATTACCTGCAGGGCAGATCTCCTGGTGATGAAATCCCTCAGATTTTGTAGGTCTGAAAAACTCTTTAATTCTCCCCTTCACTTTTGAAGTAGAATTTCACTGAATATTCTAGGTTTGTGGGTTTTTCCTTTCAACTCTTTGAACATTTTATTCCATTCTTTTCTTAATTGCATAGTTTTTGACAAGAAATGTAATTCTTATCCTTAATCCTCTCTAAATTGTTTCTCAACACCCCTACCCCTTGGTTTCTTTCAAAAAAATTTTTTTTTGTCTTTTGTTTTCTACAGTTTGAATATGATATGCCTAGGTGTAGTGTTTTATGGGTTTTTGTTGTTGTTGTTGTTGTTGTATTTATCCTGCTTAGTTTGCTGAGCTTCTTGGATCTGTGGCTTACTACCATTAATTTGGGGCACTCTTGGTCATTATTATTTCTAATATTGCTTCTGTTTTGTTTTCTCTTTTCTCTCTTACAATTATGCTCATGTTATACCTTTTGAAATTGTTCCACAATTCTTAGATATTCCATTCTGGTTTTTTTCATTACTTTTGTTTTGTTTTCCTCTTTGCATTTCAGTTTGGGAAGTTCCTATTGATTTATCTTTAAGCTCATTGATTCTTCTCTTGGCTGTGTCTGGTGTACTAATAAGCTCATCAAAGGCATTTTTCATTCTGCTTTTTATTTCTAGCATTTCCTTTTCATTCTTTCTCAGAGTTTCCATATCTCTGATTACATTATCCACATGTTCTTGCATGTTTTCTACATTTTCTATTAGAGCATTTAACATATTAATCATAGTTATTTTAAATTCCTTGTCTGATAATTCCAAAATCTGTGTCATATTTGCATCTGATTCTGATACTTGCTTTGTTTTCTTCAGACTGTGCTTTTTCTTGTTTTATTATGCCTTGTAATTTTTTTGTTAAAAGCTGGACATGATGTATCAGGTAATAGGAGCTGAGGTAAATAAGCCTTTACCTGCAGGTTTAATGTTTACCTGACTAGGGGTTGGACTGTGTTTAATGGCTACTATATTTTTAGGTAACTGAGGCTTCAAATTCCTCTAGTATCCTCTAAGTATTTTTGTCTCCTCCTTAAATAGAGCCTATGCTTCAAAGTTCTTTCACCTGTAACCCTCTGTTATTATATTTGAACTCTGTTGGTATGGTGGTAAGGTGTAGGGAAGGGGAAAGGTTCTATAAACTTATGAACAAATCCCAGTATTTTAGTGGGCCAGTATTTCTTGGCTATGACCTTCCCCACACTCCAGGTGAAATAGGAAATCTAGAGGGTGTTGGAGTCAGAAAAATAAATATCCTTTCTCCTGGTGGGATAAGATTCTGGTAAAGTCTTTTCTCTGGAGAGTTGGCATTTATTGTAAAGAATGTTCTCAGCATATTTCACAATGGTTATTTTTCTTCTCCCCTGCCAAAGTCAAGAAGAGATCTTTCCTGCCTTTTCACCATGAGAACCTGGTGAGTTTGCTGGGAGTAAACCCCCAAAGTAAAAGGCCCCCTATTATGGCACCCAGTAAGTTCTTACTTTCTAGCTAGTTCATACTTAGCCTCCAGCAATTCATCAAATTTACTATTTAAGTTGTCCTACCAGTTTATGGTTCCAATAGCTTCTGTCCTGGTAAACAAACCTCATTTGTAACTCTCTGGATTCACCTCTCTCTCTAGATTTTAGGGTAGCAATTTGCCTTGCATCCTCAATCCTCTGATGGGTCCAAGAGAGGACACTGATTTTTAGTTTGTTCAGGTTTTTCTAATTGTAAGAATAGGAGTGACCACTTCTAAGCTCTTTAAATGTTGGAACTGAAACCAGAAGTGCCTCACCCTCTTTTATAGCTATGTATTTCTGGTGATACCTTTGAGCAAACCAGCATGATTTTAAACATTTAAATGTTTTCAGGCTGCTGCCTACAGTTGGGAAGGTTGTGTTCTACACAGGGAAACCAGCTTAGGAGGCAAGGAAGGATGGCATCTCATTTGGACAAAGGTGTCCTGCTGGCTAACAGCTGACCCTGCTTTGCAAGGAGGGGCAAGGGAGATTGAAGCCTGAGCTCACGGAGTATAGCTCTCCTATGGGACTATCCAGTGCTCCTCTCAGGCTCAGTTTGTGAGTGACGTTTAGCTCTGTCCCTGGAATTCCTCCCCTCTGTTGAGGCCTTGAGGAGCAGGGTCACAAGCACATAACCCTTTCAGACCCTGCATTCATCTCCAGCCTCACTCTTTGAGAAGGCCAGAGCCTCCTTTTGTAACACCTTTACCTTTATTGTGCCTCCTACTGCCTTCTGTGTGCCTGGCTTCCTGCTTTGACAACTTATTACATTTGAGAGCAACACGTGAGTTCCCATGTTGCACAATCACTGCCTCTTCATGGATACCCTCATTATTCTGAGGAGCCAACTGGTGAATGTGAACTTGGTTCTGCTAGGCTTGTGTAAGGCAGCCAACTCCCCCAATGTGGAGCCAAGTGTTGCATCTGAGAGGGACATTTGAACAGCAACTCCCCAGCCCTGATAATGAAATCAGGTCCTTACTAGAGGGGAGGGGTTGGTAGATGTAGACTCTGGTAATGATTCTGGCACCGCACCAGCAGCAAGCAGCCCTCATTTGTTTTGCTGCCTAGCGCCAGAGACAGATCATTGTTTATTATGGCTCAAAGGCAGTAATCATTTCACATAATGTGAGGATTTTTTTCACTCAATTACTTTCATGCTTTGGGCTGATGAGAATAATAATCATGTGTTGATTACTGGTATCTTGACAGATGATGCTCAGAAATGCAGGTCACCACTCGTTCCTACCCTTTCCCCCCACTAAACATTGAAGGTTGTGCTTTGGAATCTCATTCAGTCACCACTTTCACATCCCAAAGTTTCTGATGCTCAGAAGACCAAGACAAAATATTTTTTACAGGGGCCCCCAATTCCTGCAGTCTGCCCTATGGGATAATTTATGCTGATTCGTTTTAAAGAGACAGACATACATAATTCATGTCCTGTGCATTGCGGCTTTTGGCCATTGAAAATACTATCTCTCTTTTGGCAGCGCTTGCAGGAACTAGCTACAATAAACATTTCATACCTCAGTGGACACTCTTTTCTCAGCTAATAGGAGCCTGACTTAAATGTAGACTCCATCATGAGCAGACTGTATTTAATGATGAATTCAGCTCAGCATTTTTTTTTCCTTCCAAAGCATAAAATGAGCTTATTATCTGTATCAATAGTTGGTTTTTTTTTCAAAAGGAGTCAAGGTGTGAATGGGCATGAAAGGGAAATTAAATTGAAACTCTGGGTGGTTTCATGGTTGGAAGCCAGTTTAAAACCCAAACTCTAATAGCTGCTTTTGAACTAGCCAGGAGAATCGTGAGGTCAGAAAGCACAGAGATTTGAAGAGAGGCATCAGGACTGGGCTTCCCACCCAGACGGCAGAGGGCCAGACACATTGAGACTTCTAAGGGTGTCAGGGACACTGCTGAGGATGGCTGAATTTATACCCGTGCGAATTACAATGGTATGAAATATAATCTACACAAGCAGGGCAAGAGTAGTCTTTTAAAATGCAAATCTCATTGAATTGCTCCTCTCCTCAAAACCCTTCTATGGCTTTCCATTTCATGTGGGATGAAGGCCAAGGAGCCTGCATGGTCAATGGGGTCTCTGCGAATGCCTCATCCTCCTCATCCTCCCGTTGCCCCTCCTTATTGTGCTTCAGCCACTAAGGCCCACCTGTGCTTCTCTGCAGCTGAGTGATTTTGCCTGGGACACTCCTACTTCTACTTCAGGATTCACCCTAAATAAAACCTCTTCCAGGAACTTTTCCTCTTCATTCTGGCAAGTTTAAGTCCCTCTGTTAAATGTGCACTTTTTGCTGCTGTGATTTCCTTTATTATTTATTATTGTGTAATTTTTGATGTTTGTGTCCTCCCATTAGATTGTAAACTCCTTAAGGGTACCTGGACTTCTGTTCACAGGTGTATCCACCTAGGGCATAATAAGCCTTGTATATCTAGTTGTTAAATGGGTGAATGAATTAGAGCAGTGGTTCTCAAACATTTTGGGCATCAGAATCACCTGGACCCTGGATGGCTTATTAAAGCACAGATTGCTGGGCCCCTAGAGTTTCTGACTCGTGGGGTGGGACCCAAGAATTTGCTTTTCTAAGGAGTTCTCAGATGGTGCTGGAAGGATACTTTGAGAACCACATTATAATGGGAAGTCCTTCCACTATTGCATTCTTACCATGAGAACCTCAAGTTAGAAGTCTTGTATTCTGGATTTATCTCTGCAATTAATCACCTGGAAGTCCTTAAGAAATCCCTTATATTTTCTTTCTAGTCAGTCAATACATCTTACTGCTTCTTTCTTTGAAGTATCCCCTGCACCTCTCCATTCCTGCCCTTCTGCCATGTTTCTAGACGGAGACAATATAACTTTACATTTAAACTACTGTATCTGCATTCTTATCCTTTTCTTGGCTACCATTCTCTGCTCCTTGAATCACTCATTTTTTTATGGCCAGTTTTAAGTGCCTCAGAGATCATTATAACTATGCCTTGCCCTTATGTAAAATTGTGCTGGAGATCTCAGCATTCAGGGCTTTTCACAACCTGGACTTCCTGCTGTGTGTGTTACTGGCCTCTCCCAAATTCAGCATGCGACTCCAAATAGCTTACTGCGCTTACCTAACCGTCCATCTTTCTTGACAGGCTATCTATCAGCTGCAGAGGGACAAGCACCACATCAGTCTTATCTATTTAACATCAACTTGACCCATAGTTTTTGCTTCATAAAACATTACTGAACAGATGAAAGTCACTGAACACTAGATTTCCCCTTCTTCAAAATAATAATAATAATCCTAGAAAGCAATGGACTAGAGTTACTCTATTAACCATAGTTAATAGAGTGCCAGAATTCTTCTAATCACTTTACACATCATTTAATCCTTACACCAAGCATCCCTATTTTACAGGTGAGGAAACTGAGGTGTGAAGCAGTTAACTAACTTGTCCAAGGTCTCACAAATGGTGGCACAAGGATTCAAACCCAGGAATTTAGGCTGTAGGAGTTCATGATCTTACCTACCATGCTATACTGACAAATAATGCCTAAAATAACTTGAAGTACTAAGAATCTGTTGTGTCTGTGCCAGATTATTGAGCTACACATAATCACAAAAAAAACCATATTAAGCATCTTTTACTTGTAGGGAGCTAAGAGACATACTGGGGAGCAAACAAGGATGGAATACAGCACGCAGGGTGGGAGGCGGTCTGGTCCTACAGATGGCCCCAAACAACCCATGTTTCACCACTTTCTTAGCTATGTGACATTGGGAAAGTTACTCAACCTTTCTGTGTTCTGTTCCTCATTTTTAAAATGGGGAAAATAAAATATATTTCACAAAGTTTCCACCAGGATTAAATGTGAGGATGTATATAAAACACTTAGCACAATGACAAACACACTGTGCCTCTTTTGTGGATGACAGCTATCATCCTACCCCTTGCCCTTGAGAAGCTTTGCATATACTGAGGAGACAGGAATTGATAGTGATCCTCGCAGATTAAGAAATTAGCTAATATAAACATTGCCTCAATATATCCAAGGTGGCATATTATTGATGTGCAGGTTAGGTCCCAAAAGCTATGTAGGAAGGGCAGGTAATATCTAATTAAAGAGGAGATCCAACTTAAAAATTATAAAATCATTCACAAATGAAGCTTTTTTGACCATGTACTTAATTGTTATTTATTGAGTATGTGTCTTTTCTCTCTCAAAACTGTTTTTGTCATCCATGCTGCATTTGAGCTTCTATGATTGACCTTCTTGACCACTGTGTTAAGAATGATTCTGAGGTTCCTTTTAGGCTTATATAGAAAACATAGCAAAGAGCTTACAATGAACAGAATGAGAAGGCTTGAGTGGATAGAGTCTTAACATAGCCTTTCAACAGCTAGGCAGAAACAATACAGCCATATCAAATCTATACTTAATTTTTTCTCATATTACATTTTCTCAGCTTTCCAAGCTATTCTGCTTGTCATAGCAACAGAGTCATAATGAGTTAATAGGATATTATGGACATTTAAACCATAAAAAGTGGAAGTAGGATTTGGGTTTCTATATATACAGTATTTGCTTATATACAAATGTATATACATAATACCCACAGAGGATCATATTGATATACATAATGTAGTCATTGGAAGTAACATCTGTATACATTCAGTCATCCCTCCATATCTGCAGGGGATTGTTCTAGGACCCCCTGGAATACCAAAATCAGCAGATGTGAGTCCCTTATATAAAATGGCATAATATTTCTATAGAACCTACACACATTTTCCTGTATACTTTCTATCATCTCAAGATTACTTATAATACCTGATACAATGTAAATGCTATGTAAATATTAACAGTTGTTGTATTGTTTTTTATTTATTTTATTGTTATATTATTCATTGTTCTATTGTTTTTTTCTGAAGATTTTTGATGTGTGGTTGGTTGAATCCACAGATGCAAAACACACAGATGCAGAGGGCTGACTGCACAGATATAAGTAAAGCACATATTATGTATATATGTATACAGACACATACGCACTCAAAGTACATATTTGTAATCATCCAAAATTTACCTCTTCTGAGCCTAGGGGACCAATTTAAACTTGGCACAGCGGGCCCCAAGGCAACCATCAAACACTGCACCGACAAGTACTTATTAGTGCTTGCTAGGAAGGCTCACAGAAGCTTTCAGAAGTAGGACTGGTGAGCCTAGATGAGAGTGAGTATATAAAAGACCCCATATGTAGTAAAACTGCAGCACTGGGTCTTTCTCCCTATGAAGACATCTGTGTAATTCATATTTTGTTTGATGGTATTTAAATATCCCAAAAAAGATCTCTTTCAGAAGTCAAGCGGTAAGACCATTTTCCATCTAGAACCGTACTTTTCAAACTTTAGTGCATGTTGCTATCACTAGAGACTCTCGTAAACGTGGAAGGTCAGACCCACGGAATCATTTCCTGAGGGTGGGATCCAGGAATCTGAATTTTAACAAGCATCCTACTGTTCTACTGCCTTTGATCTGTGGCCAATGCATTGAGACACACTAAGGTGTAAATTAAAAACAGGCAGGGTACCCCTCAGAGCCACTCAGAAAAGAGGAGAAAGAAGATGCAAGGCTTGTTGATCTGTTTGACAGAAGAGATGGTTAAGCCACTTCGAAACTGAAAGGCAGGTGGGAAAATTTAACACTCAGAGTGCCTGCAGCAGGAGTAGCTATGAAAGGAACTGCACACTACAAAGAACAGTCAAAAATAAGATGAAGGAAATGATGTTAGGAGACATGAAAGGTGACGTGAGATATGCAATAATATGAAATACATTTTAAAAACATACATTGAGATATTCAAAGCTTATAATAATTAGTAAATAAGTACTAGAATACTTAGATTCATTCCTTTTAAATCCTTTCTGAAGGGTCATTTTACTATTTAAAAGTGGAAACATTTTTTCAGTTGTCTAAATAAGTCTATTTTTCACACATACACACATATGCATGCCTCTATAAGTTTCACATCAATTTCATCATTAGCTAGTGGAAATTGTTACCTGTTTTAGAGATTAAGGATAAATTTCATGAGGTGTTGTGAAAATTAAATACAATAATGTGTATGAAGTTCTTAGAATAGTTCTTGGCACAAATTGTTCAACAAATTGTACTTATTAATTATTAATGTGCAATTATATGACTTTGGGAGTATTTCCTGTTGGTTGGATCAAGGTTGTATGTCAGAGAAAAAAGCTTAAAGGCACAGTGGTTCCATAGTCCCTAGAGAAGTAGCAAAGTTCCTATTGAAGGAGAGGACAATTCTCAAGTGATGAGCAACAAGAAAATGAATCTGGAACCTGAGATATCAGAGAGGATGATGCAAGGCCACCAGAGATCAGAGTACAGAAGTAAAACTGATCCCCAAGGAGAAGGTATTCTGACCTGTAAGAGCTTCCATACACCTCAGGCAGTAGCTATCATTGCAGATGCAGGTGAAGCCAAAAAGTATAGGGAAGAATAGTAGTGGTAGGTGAGAACTTGGGCACAAATAACTCATGTTCAACACAAACTATTAGTAGGACATGAGAAAACAACTTCTTTGGGTGAGGCCATTTCTGAGATTCAGAGATATAAAAATATAGAAGAAAAATATAAAAGAGGTGCATATTTACTTTTATTTCCATTTCCTTTTATCACATAATACTGACTTTTGATTAATTAGTAAATTTGACATTTATATATTGACTAATAACACCCTAAACTAAGAGACTTGCTGGCATTTCAGCAATTAACTCAGAAAAAACTCTTACAAAATTCCTGAGAAATATAAAAATTTACTATTGCACTACCAAGATGAAGCAAAAGGGCCCAGAGAAACTTCACTCATTTAAGAGCTAAGTAGCAGGCAATTACAAATGTATAAAATGGCTTGGAAATGGGAAATAAACCATTGAGTAGCCAACACACATTAAATACCTAGCAGCAGATATTAAGTGGCTGCTCTGGGTCCTGTTACCACAGTGATTCTACAGCAAGGCACCATCCCTCCAGTTTGAGTGACTCAGTCACTCAGACATTTCCTCAGAAGCTAATTAATATTATTTGAAATAAAATTCTAACATATTCTGTCCCTCCAATAAGTTATGAACAACAGACTATAATGTAGCTTGAGAAGGCGGTACTGTTGAGAGCAAAAAGTGACAGGGACTGAGTCCAATAACAATGTAGAAAACAGAAAAACTGTTAAAGGCAGATATAGATTCAAAATGACACTGTGAAGTCATCTGAGTTACTATTTCTGAAACATTATAAACTCACATTCTTTTAAAAATGTCGGAACAAATCAAAGCAATGGGCCATAGCATTGCTTTGTTTGCAAACGTCACATCCTTCCACTGTACCCTCAGAATCTCTGATGTGTACATCTTGGGGTGCAAGTAGGGCCTCAACTAAGTGTTGGTAATGATGCCCCTCAGTTCATAGATTAATTAATTACACAGACTTTTAATGAGTGCCTACTATCCACTAGGCTCTCTCCTAGGGGCTGGGAACAGTGCAGTGAACAAAAGAGACAGAGATCCTTGTCCTTGTTGGGGAAGGGAAAAAAGGTAACACATATAGTTTGTCAGACAGGGATAAGTACATGGGAAAAATATAGCAGGGAAGGAGGTAAGGGAGTGTCAGGTGTGGAGGCTGCAGTTTTCACTAGGCAGCTAGAGGAGGCCTCCCTGATAAATGACACTTGAGCAAAGATCGGAAGGAAGTGAGGTGGCAGCTACGTGGGACCTGCAGGAAGAGCATTGCTGATAGAAGGAACAGTACATGCAAAAGCCCCCAGATGCAGGCAGGCCTGACATGTTTGAGAAACAGCAAAGAAAGCATGCCAACGAGGTGAGCCAAGTCATGCTGGTCTCTGCAGGCCATGCGATTTGGTGTCAGATGGGAACCCACTGCAGACTTTGGCATATTTTACAATCTTAAAGGATCACCAGAGAATTAAGGGTGCAAGGGCAGAAACAAAGAGCTTAGACAGCTGTTGGGATAATCCAGATGAAAGGTGATGTGGCTTGTACTGAAATATGGAGGTAAAGGTCAGTGGTGAGATTCAGGATATATATTGAGGGAAACCTGACATGCAGCATGAGAAGAAGAAGAAAGGATTCGAGATTGATACCAAGGTTTTTAGGCTGAACAACCAAAAGGATAAAAGAAGTCAGTGCATGCCATTCAACAATGCATGGAAATGTGCTTTACACTTGAAAAATATTTCTATTCAGAATGATACCAAAAAATTAAGTTTGGTGCTTAAAGGGCTTTTGACTTGGATAGTTGGAAAACTCTGTCATAGAAATTCCTCCATCCCCAAAGTTGTTGACCTTTAAAATCAGACCATTCCTTTTTTCCTTAAAAGCTGCTAGGTCTTTCTACTTTGTATTGAATTGTGACACTAATCGTGGAAATTAAAAATCACTTGCTTAATTTAAGATAATACTAACATTCACCAGCAGTTTACAACTCTATTTGGTCTACACAGTACAGATGAATCTGGCGTCATGTTACTCAGAGGACATTAAATATGATTTGATGATTCTTTAATCCCCTCTCTTCACTCCAGCACTGCCCATGTGGTCTGTAGCCTCTGCTTAAACAATCATTGATGGAAAACTTGTGACTTTCTTCAAAGAAAGAATAGAGTTAAAACCCTGCAGGGATTTCCTAACAGAGATCATATCTTAGACATCTTTGCATTGCCAGTGCCTAGCCCAGTGCCTGGCATGTAGGATGCACTCAGTATATGTTTCTTGGTTAAATAATTACTTAAGAGTTCAGGGAAGGAGGGCCAGATGCCTGTCTGAACCAATGAAAACGTCTGAATTAAAATAGCGATACTGTTCTATATATTCAGAAATACTGACTTAATAAAGTACGTAATAGAGATCCTCAGGGAGCAGTCTTTAATGAAAAGATAAGAATGACTTATAATTAGTATATCAACATTTGCATGTGAATGGATGCTTGAAAGCAATTTATTCTCTTAAGTAGCTTACATATTCCATTGCAAGTGTGTTTATCCTATTAATTTGCTTAGCAAACACTACCTTTTTAGTTGGTACAAAGCTAGACTTCCACCCACGCTCCTTCCTGATTAGCACAAATTCTGAATCATATATTTACTTGTACAACTTTGACAAGCTGCTAAACTCTTGGGGCCACACTGCACTTTGGGAGAAAGAGAAGAAAGAGGTAGCAATAGAGAGATCTCCTGAGAACAAGATTTAAACCATATAATCATTTTCATACTTTTCCAATTCTGATATTGATTCTATAATAATAATTAATGGAATCTGGTTTAATGAGGCTTACAGTGTTAGGGCAAGTTCTTCTCATATCCAAGGTTCTTGGCTATAAATGAGTCTTCCAAATGGAAGAAGCAATAACTCCTCCTGGAGACCTAGACCATAGAGAGGATGTGATTTCTCTGATATATTCAAAATATCAGTGGTGGGCTTGTGTTAGGCTTTGGAGATATTCAATAAAATGAGACCTTCTACAACTTTTGCTTTGTTTGTTCTGTTTTGCATAAATTAAGCAGTCTCTATGCTTCTAGCCACTTCAACAGAATAATGGGGTGGTTGGTTTTTTTTTTTTTATATTTTATTTTATTTTTTAATTTTATTTTTCATTGACAAATAATTATATATATTTATGAGGTACAATATGATGTTTTGATATATGTTTACATGTGGAATGACAAAATCAAGCTGATTAAATCCATCACTTTACTTGTTCACAGAATTGCTAAAAGGTGGATGGATTTTGATGGCATCTGGTTGCTTTTGTTGGAATCTGGGGTCTGCCATTTACTTGCTGTGTGATCTTAGTTACTCAGCCTCTCAAAAACTCAGTTTTCTCACCTATAAAATGGGGACACCTGCCACATAGCGCTGTTGTTGGGGTGAGATTAGTTGAGATAATTACGATCTGCTCTGTCAGTGTCACCTATGATTACTGTTTGGCCAGGACTCCCTGGGAATACCTGGCGAACTCCGCTAGCTCCGTTTCGGTGCTGTATAGCAGCAAACTGCCCAGAACACACACTCATCTATCAAAGGAAAACAAATCATTACCGGGACATATTAGTGATTCCATTCTTGAACTGTTGGGTAAAACCACACTTCATCATAATCCGCTGAATCCTCCTTAAAATACCTTCAACCTGGTGTGTTATTGCGGTAGCCAACTGTGTGGCAGGCGAGCAGTACCTATTAAAATTGTTTGGAGATTAGAGCTTAGCGAACAGCTGGGTACCTTTGTTACCGGCAGGCTGCTGACTCAAAATGAGGGGAAAGAAAAGCCTCACTGGGATGAAGAGAGGAGAGAAAAACCGCAGAGCTGGGGGGAAAATAAAAACAGCTTTGGCCTTTGGAAACAGATTGCGCTGCTGTCCTGTCATGAGGTAGGTGTATGGGCATTCACAATTCCACACAGGGCCTGATTCAATTCTTTAAAAAAAAAATACAACATGATAAAAACCCAGGTCCAGATGCAGACTATTTTCTCCTGGTACTTCAGTTGAGAAAGCGTTTGTTGCTCTATTTATATTATGAAAGTGTACACCCTGCCCACCCTCCTGCCTAGCGCCCCTTCAGTCTCCAGGACTGTAGGAATGCTGACCACAGGAAGGCTCCCGCTGGGTAAGTAGAGGGAGATGCTGCCCTTGTCAACAATAAATATGATTCACATAGCTCACAGTTCATGCCTATGATTCCAGGCTTTCAGCTCCGTGTGGATCCGGTTATAGCTTACAGAGGACCAGTTACCAGAAATACCTTCCATCTCTCAGTGCCTCTGGGCACTCCCATTCAGTACTGAGAGTGGCTTGACAAAGCAGGCAGAATGGATTTTTTTAGCGCCTTTCACAGATGAAAGCACTGAGACCCAGCATGGTCAAGCTACCTGTCCAAGGTCACAGAACTAGTTGGTGACAGATCTGGAATCTTGGAATGAGAACCCATAACCCATGATTGAACATATAGTGACAAAGAGAGATCCCACCAGAAACACTCTCCACATTTTTATGACATAACAACGAACACCATGTTATCCGAAAGTCCTACTTTGGTTTAGCTGAGTCATAACAGGTTCAGTCAGTGGTGCCGTATCAGGGAAACCATGTACAACAAAACGAATACAATTTTAAAATGAAGTCTTCTGTCAGGCTTCCACCCTGTCTTGTCTGAAAAAGAGATCTGAGCCTGAAAGTTTCAGGAGAGAACATTCTGGGTTGCCTCACTCTTTCTCTGATACTTTATCCATGTGAAATTCTTCCAGCTCTCAACTGAGATGAGAAATGTGCTGGAAAACTAGAAAACATAACATAAACAGAAGCCAGTAGTACTATTACAACTAGTAATACAAAGCCTGTACCATTCTGCATTTGCTCTCATGATCCCTGCAGTGATTTATGCTGTGTTAGTTGAGTATGTGAGTTGTGTCTTCCATTCCCTTTGCAAATGTCCACTTTGCCCAGCACCGTGTATCACACTAAATAGGTGCTCATGAATTTTCTTAACAAATGCTCACTGAATTCCTAGCTTGTCTTCAGGACTATGCACACTAAATCCTTGAGTTGAAAGAATCCCAGGGATGAAGGAATGTTGGGGTGGGGCCAGAGTCAGTGCCCTTGGAATTGGGAGCCTGTTGGTGACACTGTGTCAATTCTAGGAGGGGGATCTCTTATTAGCAGGCATCAAAGCTTCCTGTCCATCTGCACTAGCTCACTGCTCCACCCTTCTGAAACCCGTGCAGGAGGACCCGTCAGCAACTTTAGTTGGCGGGAAGAAGGGGGCATAGCAGTAGGGGTATAAATTGCCATGGTATCATTTTAAGAGGGTCTTGGAAAGTAAATTCACCAAAATGTCAATTAGATAATTTCATCATGGACTGATTTTTTTTCTCCTACTTTTTTATATTTTGAGAATGGATTACTTTTATAATGGCAGAAAAACAATTACTTTAAAATTTTTGAAGTGTTTCTATGCTGCCCATGATAAATATTGTCCTTACTAAGCTCGTGTCATCTGTGAAATATTAAGTAGTATTAATAACCAGAATCATCTGCTAAATTTATTAGGAAGACAGCAGAAGATTTTGCTGAGTTTGCTGAGTTAGGGTTTGATGTGAATTCCGCCCAAGTCATGTGTGGAGTCTCCTTGAAAGACATTTGTTCAGCAGATGATGATTTCACACCCCTCCACTCCAGGCCATCACTTTCCTCTGGGCCCTTGTGAGTTCTATTCCTATAAACACAACTTCAATATCACTTTCTCTAAGAAGGGGCAGTTCATTTTTATGAACTTCTGCAGGTCTTCCTGCAAAGACATATCTTACTGTAGCTACCTTTGCTCCGGAGGTCTCGAGCTTTCCCCTCTGCCTAGGAGCCTCCTCCGAAGGGAATTAGCTTCACTTCCCTTTTTTGCTCTACCTTAAACCTGTGCGATGTGCGTTTCCAGGGGGCAGGGCTTGCTGGGGCTTTCAGCTGCCTGCACAACAGCTGCTGCTCTGGTCCCCAGTGTGATCTTGTAGCAACACAGCTCCTTTGCTGGTTGTTGAATAGGCAGAGGGGCGGCTGTGAAGGGCAGGAGAAAGCTGATTATTCATTTTCTTTCTTTTGGAAATTCTGCTTTGGGATCTTGTTCCTACTTAGAATGTTTCCCCAGAAGCCCATTCTATTTAGCTTTCTTGCTAGGGAGCATTTTCTATCAATTTTCCAAAATGTATATATTCCACGCAGTTAGTTAGTTGGAGGTTTTGCATCTATTCTAGTTATGAAATCTCAGACTGGCTTTTCTTTGTGTCCCAGAAGCCCAGAATTTTAGCAACTCACAAAGAACTCAAGTATCCTTATGTGTGCTACTTGAAGGATAGGGCTTTGCAAGTCAGCCTAGAAAACAAGGATAGTATCTCTTGTCTGTAGAACAAGCTATGAAAATTCATTCCATTCTGGTGTGAAGAAACAAGGATTTCTCTCTCAGAACAAGTTCTCATCTTTTTTCTTATGAGTTCAAAAACTATATTTAAGGTAAAATTGCTATTTAAATTATTTTAAATTATACTATATTTTAAATATGTGTTTAATGTAAATGTATTAAATCAATTATTGAAGCTAATAATTGCTATCTTCTCCAGAGACCCTTTTGTTCCTTCACTTGTTGGACTCCAGTTTTTAGAAAACAGAACTAAACTATCATTTCAGGCAGATCAGTTAGGATCTGCTAATAAGTATGAGTTACAGATTTTAAGTATATAAAGCAACTATGAGAACCATGTAGATGAGGAATATTTACCACGGGAGTCCCTCCCCATTCCACAACTCTCACAGACCACAGAAGGGACAACATCGATGTAACTCCTTAACTAACGTGCCCGTTTTGATATTCAAATATTTTTTCTAAAAAAGCAAAAACTATGTATTAGCTTGTAGCACCTGTATTCTAGAAAATTCAACCCTCAGGGTCTTTTAGTACAATGGTCTGGAGTTGCTTTTATTTTGCTAGCTCTTGTCAGCGCACTGCTACTCAGCTGATACGTGTTCTTTCTCTGTTTTATGATTTATGCTTCAGAGGGATTTATATAGGCAACGTGGATAAAGCCATAAATTTCCTTATAGGACATATTTTAAATGACATTACTTTGAATTCAGAACCTGTGTTTTCACTGTGGGTATCAATGCCTTTCTCAAAAATATTCAATAAATAATTTCAAGGGCAGTGTCTCATTTATGAAGGCCTCTCACAGTTAATATGACTACCTCAGACAATTACAATAGTGTTTCTGGTATGCTACAGTATCTAATAGAATCCAGTGCTATTAGCTATGAACTGAAATAGTGGAATGTCTGTTCAACTCAGCATAATTTGATAATTAGGCATACATGCCATTAGCCATTATACATTCCCATAATTTACAAACGTTATACAAGTTTGTCTTTAGCTGAAGCATTTATTTTAAGTATCTTGTTGAATTTCCCCTTAATAATTACATGTGTTTCAGGGGTAGCATTATTTTTAAAATTCTGAAAAAGTCTTGGGACATTAGAATTGAAGTGCAATCTGTCTTTGGAACATAGAGAGCTGACATCACAGTAGGGGTCTGTATGTTGAAAATGTGTTGTTATGTATTATTAGTTGGAAGGATCTATCTGAATGTAAAAGTTTATCATTATTAGCTTTTTTATATCTTCTTGATTTGAATTCCTTATTATTTAAATAAGGAAGAAATGGAAATAGCAGAAGCTAAATAACACACACACACACACACACACACACACAATGCTAATACAATATTGACTCATCGGGTAGTGACTCAGTTAAGCAATGCCTGCCCGTTCCCATCTCAGCCTGATGTGGTCATTAAATATCTCTTTCAAAAAATGCTTTGAGACTTAGGAAACCTCTCTTCAGAATACCAAGAAAGAGTTAAAGAATTTAAATGAGACCCGGAGGGATTTTCTATTGGTGAAACAGCAATTATAATAGAAGCCAAAGTATCACACATTAAGCGGGACTATTTTGTTTTGTGCTCACCATTTGTAGGGGAAATGGGAAGCTTTCAGAAGGGAAAAAAAGACAAAGACCATGCAGAAATGATATGCTCTTGATGATCTTCTTACCAGCAATTAGCTAATTAGTTATTCCTTCTTAATGAAAGCAAAAGGATACATGAGCTCTGCAGATCATGAGAACAGAGAAATGTCATCAGAACAGGCAGAAGACATGACAAGCAGGTAGGGCTAGTTTTTCTGGGTAGCCAGATTCTTGATTGTGGCTCCTGATTGGTCAAGCTATGGTTGCCAGGAAAACTGGAGAGATTGAAGTTATCAATCTAGTTCTAGTACACCTGTAACTGAGTGCATCACTCTGTCCAGAGGGCAGAGTTTTTAATCTATGAAGGCAATAACTTTAGGCAAAAATGGTTTTCATTAGAAAAGTGTCCAAAGAAAATATGCTGCTTTGGGAAAGATGCAAGCAATGACAGGTAAAGACATAAGACTTTAGCCCAGGGATTGTTGCAACTCAACTAAACCAAGATGATGCTTAAGTACATGATTTAGTGGAGGACTGTGGTTCCCTTTTAGCAACGTAGTGAAATATCATGAATGGAAAAATGCAAACAGACACATGTGTAAGATAAAAGACAAGTTAGAGGAAGCCTCCTTATCAACGTAGCTGAAGAGAATTCAGAAGAAGTCAGCCTATTTCTAGACAGAGAAAATGATGACTAACTCAGTCTGGACAACAAGTGCAGAAGAAAACTTAGACTTGGAAAATAGAAGGCTATCAATCTGCACAAATGAGAAATTAGTGTGTAAATGAGAAAGGTATACTGCTTATTGCAATTAGTTATATCAAGAGCTCTGCACACATCTTGATATATCTGTGTGTAATCCATCCATGCTGCTGTTTTGTTTATTCTTGGTGAATTTCTGTTTCCAAAAGTCCACGCTTAAGCACTGCATTCAAATGATGTCAATGCAGGGAACCATAAGTGTGAGTGGAACCAAATAACAACCTGTATCTGATTAGGGTATGGAGGCAACTCTGAGTTGAACCCCTAGTTACACAAACACTACTTAGACAACAAACAGCAGCCATCTCTGCCTTAGATCTCTCTTCTTAGCAGAGCCCACAAAGTCTTCTTGGCTCGTGTTACTGCTCTAGCGTCATCTCTTGCTAAACTTTATACTCCAGTAAGACCAAATTGCTTACTATTTCAGAACTCTTCACACTGTTTACTTTGCCTGGAATTGATTTTTTTTTCTGCTTGTTTACCTGGTGGACCTCTATTCACCCTTCATCTATTCAGCTAATCTTTCATCTCCTTTAGGAAGCCTTCCGAGAGCCTCTGGACAGTCTTAATTACTCCTTCCTTCTTACTAGCTTTGTCTATCATAGGTGTTTTTTTTCTTGTACCTTCCCACAACATTTTAATTTATTTGTTATATGGTTATTTTTCTCCACAGGCTGTGAACTATTTGAGAGAAATAACTGAGTCTTCTTGATCTTTGTGGCATCATTGCTGGCATATGGCCAGAACTGTCATGGAAAGCGTTCAATGTCTCACCACTGAATGAGTGAATGAATGAACTAGAACCAAGGAACTTAAATATGGATCACCAGATATGTTTGCCTTCAGTTCTACCAACTTTTCATGCAATATCTGTAGAACAACCTCTTAAAATGCTTCCTATGTGGGGGCAGTTACTATGTTAGGTGCCAGCTACTCTATGAGTCCTTTACAGGAACTAACTCATTTACAGTGTCACCAAAACCCTGTGAGGTTAACGTTATTAATATTCTCCCTTTAGGTGAAGAAACTGAGGCATAGATAAGTTAAGTAATTTTCCCAAGATTACACAGATAATAGTAGCTGAACTAGGCACCATGGTAGTGAGTTTCAATGCTGAGCTCTGAACCACAGACTACATTACCTTTCAATTAGAGGATTTATGAATGTGGTTTTCTTAGCTAATTCTGAAAAATGAGTCTGTAATTTCATTTTCTGGGATGGTAAGAGGCATTTCAGCCTAAGCAACCCAACATTTATAATGGCTTTAATTTGAGACCATGCCAGGACAGACATTTATCATGGTTCATTTAAGTAACTGTTCATTGAGTGGCTGGGGAAAAGAAAACCACCATGAGACCAGAAGAGGCCTCTAATGAAAAAAAGAAAATGATGTGGGAGACCAAGTATCTGAAGTATTTGGAATATATAATATATTATAGAAAATTGTAGAGGTGTGCACATATTCATAAATTTAAAAAGCATTGTTTATCAGATTATAATACATTATAACCAAACCAATGTTGAGATTGAAGAAAAACACTCCAACAAACAAAATGTGTTTTCAAAAACAAAGCAGGTTCTCTACATGTATTTTTCAAATACAATGAAGGCTATTCACAAACCACAGCAATACATATTTTAAAAATTCTATTTGTTTTCTATATTCACTTCCTTAGACACTACAGTTGCTTGTTTTTTAGAGGTTCTCCCTACATCTCTTCTGAACAAACCTGCTGAATTTTCTTCACAAGGGCCATATTCTTGATTCTGTAGCATGAAATCTTGAGGAAGGAGTTAGGCAAGGAAAGATCATCCTCAGAGAAGATGAAGAAATGTAGGACAAAAGCAGAATTCTTTTAGCAAGCAAGGGAAAGAGGACCTCTCTATATTAATAATTGTTCCTCCACCTCACAGAATTGAAAAACAAGTATAAGTTGCCTGTGGGCCTCTGAAAACTGGACATTCATAAAGTATAGTTTTCTATAAATGCCTCTCAAAGGAGTAAGGCTGTGCCCTCCATTTCAAGAAATTGGGCTAACAGAGGAAAAGATCAATAAATTTGACTATGCAATTAAAATTTTTTTAATGTTCAACATATAAAATTTAAGTGTGAAGATAATCTGGGATTTTTGTTTGGGCAAAATGTAAGAAAACATTACTGCATATATATTCTAAGTTGTAAAAGAGGCACAATTAAGGTGGGGAAGGGAAGGGGAAATCAAAGAACGCTTACCAGAGGAAAGCCATCTAGGTTTCCTTGAAGAATGAGTGTAAGAGGGGTGGGTGTGTGTGAGAATGCACACGTGTGTGTGTGTGTGTGTATGTGTGGAAAAGGACCAGTGGTATCTCTTATGACTCCATTGAGTACATACAAGTCTTTTGGACCCTGTATAGACAAAAAAGTCACAGCTGGGGAGACCCGATGTTGACCACAGAGAGAGAAGGGATGAAAATCTTTGTGGCTTTATGGAGTATACTCTGCGTGAGAGCTAACTGAATCCCTCAAGTTCTCAATTCCTGGTGTCACTTGACCAGACGCAACAAATTTAGTCTTTAAATAGTCTCCTATTTAAAATTATTTTCTTTAATAGACAGAAGTGTCAGTGCCTCACTTATCTGGTGTTGGGCTCATGAGAAGGTCCATTTCTATTTTCTTTCCTCTTAGAGAGTGCCCCTCTGATCCACCCACGCCTTGTGCATTTTGAGGAAGGATCAGCTCCATGGGGTCACAGATGGGCTGAACACTGTCTCTTTCGTGCATTTGCCACACTCCTTGAAAACAGGAACTTTATTAAAACATATGCTAAGCTTGAGCCCACGTGCATGAAATAGAGAGAGCCATTTTATTTTGGTCCTGGGAGATTTTTCAAAACCATTTGGTTTTATTCACTGCATTTGGACTGTAAATCAAATGTTGAATGATTATCACTCCCTTCCCTACAAACTACATTCTGCCTTCTTTCTTATTTTTTTGTTGATGTTAGCAAAACAGATTGATTCATTAAAAGTTAGCTATAATCTCTTCCATTTCTCCAAAGAATTTATGCAATTGCAGCAAAAGCAAATTAGTAATAATTTGTCTTGAGAAATAAGGCTAGGTGTTTGGGAAGCCTTCACTACCAAAAATGAACCTGGATTTCAAAATTGCTGAATTGGAAGTTTCCTAACAGTGATCCAGTGTAACTTTCTTCCCAATTTTAAGTGGTTGTTCAAAGACTGCTTGAAGTCTTCTTTTTTTTCTGGCAGGGACCTTACTCCTCACAAGACAGATTGCTCTTAATTTGTTAAAATCCTTTTCTTTGGATTTTAAATAATAAAACCCTTTTTTTCTTGATAGGTTCAAGGCAGCTTCTCTATTACGACATGGCTCATAATCCAGATATTGAGAATAATCCTATTGTTCCAACATTTATTGAGTGCTACCTACTTCCAATACTGCTACTGTAGGCCACAACACATTGAGTGCCCACTCTTCAATAGCTGCTTTGTATAGACTGTTTCCAAACCTTAAACACCATTCCAAGGAAGTTTCATTTTTCTTATTTTACTGATAAGGAAACTGAGGCTCAGAGAATTTAATTGACATTTCCCCAAACACACAGACTAATTAGCAGAGCCAATACTTTGAACCTAGGATTGTCTGGCTCCACAATTCACATTTTTTCCACTACAAAATATACTCTGCTACTTTTTTGGATGTACTGCACACTTCACATCAGGCACTGTGTACTAGGTGCTGTGGCCACAAAAGGATCAGTCTATAGTACATTTTCTACTCTTGGAGTTATCAATTTGCCAGGAAAGACAGTCACATACTGACAGTACATATGCTGGGGAGGACTTCATCCAGCTGAATCTCTGAATATTTTCAATAGGTATAATCAGGCCATAGAGCTGCTATTAGCCTTTTCTCCATAAAACTCAGAGTGGAATTCAAAAAAAGTTACCACTATTATTGACTGAAAAATGTCCCTTCAAAAGACATCCAAGATCATCTGGATCTGAATCTAGCTCTATTCTCTTTCTATTACACCCTGTTAACTGTTTTTTCAGAGGTTTCAGGTAGAGGAGGCCAACATAGGCTCATGACAAAGTAGCTAGAATTCTGGACTTGTGTCTAAATCAACATCCCTCAGTGAGTCCACAAGGAGTGGTGGACGGTGGGATGGACAGATTGGCTGCTGTCTTAATGTTCAAACTGTGCTGAGTCACTAAACTGCCCGGAACCACTCTTTACCTGTGTATGCTCTGTACATGAAATCTCCGAATTGGCCTTTCTTGAGTAAAAATAATAATGCTAGGTATTTACAGTGAGGGGGTGCTACATGTGAGAGAGTGTGTACAAAAGCAAGAGTAAGGAAGAAAGAGAGACACACACATTGACTAACATTGCTTAACAATTGAAGATAAGTCTTTTAAAATTCACCCACTCGAAGCATTCAGATTTTTTAAAGTCTCAGTTCTTACTGACTGAGACTTAGAATCCATCAACCAGGAAAAAAAAAAAAAAAACTCATGAGAGAAAAAGATAATTTAAACTTGTTCTAATCAAATCACTTCATATTTGACAGACATTATTTGGGCCAAGAGAATTAAGACATTAGTTCAGGGCCACGCAAATAGTGACAGGTTATAATTTATATACTCTTTTTCTTTTCCACGGCAGCTTACCCTATAACATACAAGTTTGTAGTCATAATTATCGCAATTTTAATAGTTTATAACTCCCTAATGCCTGGAATAATTCTTCTTTCAAAACCCATGAACTGCTTTACCACCGTCTCCTTTGCAGCAACAGAGTCACTGAGGTGCAATAGAAAGGAAATAGATGTTAGAATCAGACAGAGCAGGTTTTGAAGCTTAGCTCTGTGACTTCCTAGCTATATGACTTTGTGTAAGTTACTGAACTTCCCTAAATTTTCAGTTTCGTCATCTATAAAATGGGAAGAATAAAATATACCTCTATACATGTCTCTAAGGATTTAATTAAATAAAATGTGTGAAGCATCCAGCCTAGTGTTCCCGTCCAAGCCTGTAAGAATGGAAGATACAAATGAGTCTGGATATGCCTACTATATACTTCCTTTTCTTCTATTTGCTTTCAACTTAAAACTCTGAAACACTTCCTGATAATGGCTGTTCTTTAAAGGACCAGAGTAGAAAATTCACCCCTTTAATACACCTGCTAATCTCTACCACCACTACCATCACCACCTACAACTTGCCCTCTTTTGCTCTACCCTGAACAAATCAATCTGCTCCATATAGAGTTGTCAACTGGTATAAAATTGACAAAGCTAAGTTTTGGAAAAAGATAAGAAAAAGTCACTGGTATATGCTGTGAGTTTGATGACAAGCTATGTCTCAGACTGACTTTCATGTGAATATTTTTAATGATATGTTCCTGTTTTCTTTGAATTCTGTAGAAACACTATGGAGGAGAACATGACATAACCAAAGGTCACTATCTCTCATCCCGAATCCTGACTTAGCTTGTACACAGTATGAAAGAAAGGCATAAATTGAAGGGGATTTTTCTTTCCCCTACACTTTAAATTTACTATGTATGTTATGGAAAAATTCAAATCTTTTATCTATTTTTTAGTGTTTTGTCTCCATTTCAGAATCCCACAAGAATCTCAAGATGATAACGTACTTGCTTCATCCATATTCTGCAATAAATAATATCTTACATTCTTTACTCTCCCTCTCTTCCTCTCCCATATATGTTATCTTTGTGTTTTTTTCTTCCCTCTCCCCTTTAACAAATGTTAATAATGATGCAAATGACAATTCTGAATACTATTGAGAGAGAAAGAGTTATTAATGAAAAATTGCCCCCTTTTATTTCAGTGGCGCTGGATTTTTCCATATAGCTGGTTTAATAGCATGGAGGGAGGAAGAGGAGAAGCAATATTGTAAACATTTCTAAAGAAAACAAGTATACTTTGGGGGGTCTAATGCAATGTGACTTTAGTACATTGCATGGATTTAATAAAAACTGTACCCAGATAACACGCACACAAAGATTGGGGGACCCCGTCTGGGCGAGGCCCCTGGTGCTAATGAGACACTCTGCAGGACGGTTTAGCTTCACCAACGAGACAGGCAGAAGATGTCAGTGTATGCCTCCCGGGCATTGGAAGCTAGCATTAATTTTCAAATTTCTTTCCTGCCTGGCAGGGGAAACACTTTCTCAGACACATGATAAAACTGCAGCATGAAGTGCGATAACAAGGCTCGGGCAAGGCCTATCTCAGAGAACCATTGTGTTCACTAGCTGTGTTGACTGCGTGCCCTGAACACACACACGTCACTCAAGAGAACTGACTACCTCTCTTCACTCCACACTGGGGAAGATTTTTCATCTGACAAGGCTCACCCAAAAGTAATTTGTCAAGTGACGTACAGTATGTAAAACGAATGTTGTGGTTTCTGCAGTGGTTGAAGGTAAGGGGTTGGGAGATTGGGGATTGGAGCTGAAGTCATACAAATGTGTGTTTGCTTACTAACATTAGAAAAAAAAATCACTAAGAACTCAGAAAGCATAGGTAATGCTGTTCTAGTCATTACTACATTTTTAAGAAAAAACTTTTATGGAACATTTAAAACATATACAAAAGAATAGAAAAACGCACCCTCATGTACCCATTACCCAGCTCAACAACAAACAAATTACGGCCAATCTTGTTCCATCTGCCCTTCTCACACCCACCCAATCCTCTACACTCCATATTAGATTGAAACAATCCTGGCGTGACTTCATTTCTTCCAAAATAATCCAGTATATATCTCTAAAAACTCTTTAAAACCTACAAAATAAATAATAATTCCACATAATCATCAACTATCCATTCAGTCAATGTTCAGTTTTCCTAACTGACGCATTTTTTTTTTACACTGTGTTTGAATCAAGATCTTATTAAGGTCATTACATTGCAATTGGCTGTAGATATACCTTTTAGTTTTCTTTTAATCTGTGAGTTTTCCCCATTGGGTTTGAAGTATTCTTTGAATGATAAACTCCAGGCTTTTGTTCTAGGAGTTATAAATCTGCCTTTAAAACTACCTGAGGCAACTTAAATGTCCAAACATAGAGGAATGGTTAAATCAACTACAGTGCATGGTTTTGATTAAATATTGTGCACGATAAGTTGAAAGAATGTCCTCTTTGTGAAACTTAGAGAAAGTTATTTTTTAGGTTAAATGTATCATTTGTAAAATGTGAGTAATGATACCAACTCAGACCTAACAAAGTACCTATATCTCCTTTTATAGTGCTCAGTATATAACACCAGAGCATGTAGGGGCGTTTTGACATAATTTTAACACGTATGATATTTTAATATTTTAAACAAACATATTTTATTTGACCATCACATAATGTTAGGTTGCAATTACATCTTTTTCTCCAGGGCAGGAGAGAGTGGGTACTGCCCCAAGATGTTATGGATCAGCTTTAGTCACCAAACAGGCTTTCCTACAAACATAGATAGTCTGAAAGCCAGGTTTGTAGTGCAACAGCATGGGTTGCTATTTTCAAAGTCCCCCCTTTTTCATATCAGGAGCTTGGCCTTATAAAAATTTTTGTTTGTTTTGTTTTTTTAAAATGCATAGAAAATGTAGGATAAACAGTATGGTATGATAGTTCTAATCAAATAAGAAGAAGAAAGAACCATTCTATTCACGCTGGTACAGGGGAGAGTCCAAACAAGTAGGGAGACATGATCAAGAAGCCCAAACAAGAAGGGAGAAGAATTAGAGGAAGTAAGTGGGAAGCACATGGGCCTTGACTTCTCCTTTCAGGCAGATGTTTTAAGGGGTAGGGAAACTTTTCCATAGGTTGAAGGGAAAAGTGAAAGCACAGGGACTGTTTCCTTTTCTCCACTTAGAAAAATCTCACCTTTAATTCAGGGCCACTTCCAAAGTAATATAGGAGAGATGGTCTAAAACTGGTTTTCTGAAGATGGTTAGATATATGGGCATAAAACAATTCCCCTGACTCCCTTCAAATCCTGAATGTGCATTCCAGAGCCCCAACGTACTAGTGGCTGCAGGGGAGTGGAGGTGGGGGCTCTGAGCAGGCCAGTGAGTCAGCAGAACCCAGACCATGAAATAAGGGAAAATACTGATTTTTTTTTTTTATCTTATCACATAAGCCCTTTACTTGCTCTCTCCCAACACTACCCCTCTAAAAAAAAATATACTCAAATGCTGTCTTGTAAAGAAGCAAGAGGTAGGAAGGAAATCTGAAACATTAAGCATTTATCCGAAATAGGCTCAGTCATCCAAGGGACAATTTAACTCAACCCTGAGAGAGAGTTGAACTTGAATAATTTGCAGACATGGACTGATTAAACTGGAAGAGACTAAGTTATTAATTGTCAAGTGTAAGTTTTCCCATTACCTAGTACAATGAAAAGAATCGAGTTAGCTCTAGCAACTTAAAAAGCTATATTCTCTTTGCACATCTGAGCGTATCATGTAATTTGATTCTCCAATGCACAATGTTAAGGGGAAAAAGCAGAATTCAGAATTTTATGCAAAGTATGATTATAACCATGTAAAACAAACAAAGTTTTAGAGAATGTGAGAAAAGATTGAGAGTTATTACTCTAAAATGTAACTAGTGTTTGTTTGGTTATGGGGGCCTAGGGAATTTTCTTCTACTCTTCTCTGTTTTATTTAAACATAATACTTTGATTTCAAAATGGGGAAAAAATTTTAACCTGGAGAATTTACCAAATTATATTACATTTAACAAGCCATGATCAAGCACTAAAGTTTCACAGGCACTGGGCTAAGCACTATGGAAAATGCAAAGATGGATGAGACATGGCCCCAAAGCCAAAGGAACTCACAGAATGTTGGGAGAAGTAGATGGGTAAGTGGCAAAGGAAATCCAACACTGATCAACATTGATTATGTCCTAGCTATAATAAATTAAAGTGTTCTCCAATCTACTGCAACCCACCTCTGAAGATTTCAATTCAGTTTGATGATAATGAAAAGGAAAGAGTAAAACTATGATGATAACTCAGTTTTTTTTTCATTTTCTCATCTGTCCTTTGCAAAAAATAATTAGGCATATGAGGATGATCCATGCCTTCACTATGGACACAACTTGGTGTACATGGGAGACCTCCATCCATTTGTTGGGGTACCTGAAGTTCAGCTGAAACACTATTTCAGGGTCGACATTTATGGGATGAAACCACTTTATAATGAGATCTTTTTGTCATTTCAATAACTAACTTCCTTTAGATGAAGTACCCCATTGGTATTGTATTGATTGATGTAAAAGCATACTGTATGACAAATAGTAAGAAGAGTTAAACTTTATAGTTGTAAAGGACATTAAGAATTTATCTAGATTAGTAGTTCTCAAACTTTGGCGTGCATCAGAATCATCGGGATGGCTTGCTAAACACATATTACTGGCATCCTCACCTTCTGATTCAGCTGTCTGGGATGGGGCCCCCAAATTTGCATTTCTAACAACTATAGTTTCTGGCTGATGCTACTAGGTCCTGTATCTGCACTTTAAGAACCACTAATGTAAGCCAACTTCCTTTATAATTTAAGAATCCCTTTTTTTATAGCCTTTGGTCTCTGCTTAAACACTTCAGAGTATAGACACTTAGCAAATTGCAAGGAAGCCAGTTTCACTTTGGACAGGCTAATTCTTAAAGATTTCACTGGTGCCAAAATCTGTCTCCTTGAAACTTCTGTTCACTAAATATCTATTCCCTCCTGCTCACAATAGCTCTTCAGATGTCTTCTTTTAATTACACTCAAAGTTCCCAACCCCTCAACCATTTATTCCACCTAACTCCTCTTTATCTACTATGGTGTTGTCCCCTAAGCCACTCTTAAAATGTGGGGCTGAGAATACAGCATTCTGGATGTTGATCCACTGGGAGTATCTCCTTCCATAAACTGACATCATGTATCTATTAACACAGAACTCGATTTCATTACTTTGTTTAAAGCAATTGGAAAATATGTTCTGGGTATGTAAACAAGAAGGGAGTTGTAGGACGCAGGAACTGGAGAAAGCATACTGGCTCCAAGATAACAGCTGCTGCTTAGAACATGCCCCCACCCCTTAGGAATGTTGACCAGTTTGTAGGGAACCTCAAACAATCCCTTTTAGCAGAGAGTAAGTAGACAAAGAAAGCAAGCAGTAGATTAACATGCCATCAGTGACATTTTTTCCCTTTTCATAATATAAAGTTTAGACAGATGTGTATTGCAAGCACAGAGATCTACCTTCTCTTGCTGCTGCTCTGTATAAGTTTTCTTTGAATAAATCTTTGACTACCTATCAACCTGCCTCTTTTTTTGGCCCGAGTTTGCCCTCTGCTTACAGAGAATGGTTCTGGGTTCTGGCAGGGAGTTTTCCCAACAGCCATCATGTGACTTTATTGAGTCATGCTGTGTAAGAGATCTACTAAACAACTGAGCTCTTTTTCACATTCTAAACAGATACTGGCCTTCCTCTTCTTATCCAATTGAAATATTGACTTTAGCACAAGAATTTTGCTTTTATTCTGCTAAATTTTATTAGTTTAATAAGTACAGGGTGGTGGTTAAGATCATGGCCTTTGAGGTCAGACAGTTCTGGGTACAAATCACAGCTCTACCACTTAACAGCAATGTGGTCCTGGGAAACTTACATGATCAGCCTAAACCTCAGTTTACTCATAGGCATTATGGTGATAATAGCAGAAGCAACCTTACAGGGATCTTCCAAAGATAACCTGAGATAATACATATAACCATAATTAGCACAATGTTGGGTACATATTACATGCTTAGTAAATTTTTGCTATTATTTTATTAAAAATAATCTAAAATACTTAGGTTTATACTGAACAATAGTAAAATCTTTTTTATAGAAACCTATAAACCCTTATTGAAAATTTTTTAAAAAACTAAAATAAAGTACAGGTATAATTTTTTGCCTCAGAGAGACTAAAATTATAAATCTGTCTACTTACCCCAAGGAAGTTACAGATTTAGCATAATTTCAACCAAAATGGCAATATGATTTTTCAGAATTCAACAAAATTTCCATGAAAAATGTGAGAAAAGGTAAGACTATAATACAAAATCTAAAAATAAGAAGAAAGAAGGAAATCTAACCACATTAAACATTAAATTTATAAAGAAATATTAGAACTTCAAAATGGTGTGGTACTGGCACAAACACAGAAAGACATGCCAACAGGAAAGAGTGGAAAATTAGAATAAATCCAAAACATATGTGATAAAGATCAGCTTTCTTAAAGTATGAAAAATTTATTTAATAAGCAATATTAAAATATTACAATTTAGAAAACAAAAATATTAGTCATTGCTTATATGATATAATAAGCTATAGAAGAAACTCAAACACATTACCACAACTAAATATATAAAGATTGAAAGCCTCTATTAAGTGAAAAATGTTGTAATTAAATTCTTTACATAACATGAATGATTAGAAAAATATTTGTACAAAAATATCAGACAAATTCAAATTTATAATATAAGAAAATCTCATTCAAATTCAGAAGGTAAACCTCAAAGTCCTAAAAACCAAGTAAATGACACATAAACACAAAAATCACATAGAGAAATTGTAATAATAAAAAAACACAGAGGAAAAGACTATCTTCAATGGAACCTGGAGATACTTTAACAGTGGATACAAGGTAACTTATAAATGAAAAAATATTGTATTCTTTTCTGGTGAAAATTTAAGGAATTTGTTATTTTGATCTATTTCTGGTGACTTTATAAATTGGTATAGCTCTTTTGGAAAGCAATATATTATGACTAATAAAAATGCACCATATGTATTCACCATCAAATTGATCCAGTAATTTTAAGCTCTAGAATTTCTCCTAATGAAATGATTCAAGAGAAACAAAAATGTATGCACAAAGCAGCTATTTATGACTTCAAAAGAGTGAAAATAACATAAATATTCAAGAATAAAGGAATAAATTTAATAAAATCAACCCAGGGAAATATTATGCAGTCATTAAAATGGTAATTATAAAGAATATATATAAATGTTTCAAATACCATAATTAATGAAAATAGCAATATATGTATACATACATATATGTTTACATTCTACATGCATTGATTAAAATATATGCATTTTGTACATCCTGAACTTAACAAAGTAAATCCATGTGCACGTAAAATGTAAAATGCAAAAAATACTAATAGTAGTATTAGAGAAGTATTATGATTAATTTTTAAATCATATTTATTAAGCATTATTCTTCAAACGTTTTATATTCTATTTCCAGTATAAATTAAGATAATTTTGAATTCCAATTCTGTCACACAACTTAATTATCTCTTTTGATTTTGTGCCTGAAAATTTGACAAGTGTACACAATGCACAGCATGGCAGCATCAAGAGCCCTGGCCCCATGGTCATCCTTGCACTCACCCCGCAAATGCCTACTGAGCTAACACTCTGGCTGTGTTGTAGATATATAAGGAAAATACAATATGGTCTCAGCTCTGGTGGTCTTGTGGGGGAGACAGACATATAGGCATATGAAGTGATCACTACATTATAATGTGGCAAGTACAGTACTAGAGTTACGCTACGATATTTCAGAAGCACCAAGGTGGTATCCAATTCAACATAGGAGGCAATAAAAGATACTAGATATGAGTTCTACAGTATTAGTAGAGTTAGATAGGCCAAAAGGATATGTGGTTGAAGGAAAGGCACTGCGCACAGAGTAGGCATGATGGTAAGGAATAGCGTGGTAAGGAAAACCTTCGCAGGGTGGGAAAGGCAAGGGCTTCAGGTTCATGTTCAAGTCCTGGTTCTACCATTTATTAGCTGGGTAATTCAGACCATTTCTTAGTCTATAAAATGCCAATAGTTACAGCGACCTTGCAAATTGGTGTAAGGATTAAATAAGAGCACATGTGTAGAGGAGGCACTATAATGCCTGACATTTGGCAGGCCATCAATAAACGAAGGCTGCTAGTACTATTTCAAGGATTTTGATGTTGCTGGAACAAAAAGTACAAGGCGGGATGAGGTGGGAGGTAGGAGACAGTCAGATCACAAAGGGCTTCCTTATCAGCCTAAAGAGGCTGAACTCTGTCCCATAAATCACTGAAGCCTCTGAAGGTTTTTAATCAAGAGAGCAATGCGGTCAGGGTTGCTTTTGAGATGGATCACTCTGAAAACTGGCTTGAAGCTGGATCTGATGGGGCCAAGACTGGCAGCCAAGAGGTCAGTCAGTAGGCTGCTCTAATAGCTCTGGAGAGGGCGGTGAAGGCCTGAAATAAGAATGGAAATGAAGGAATGGTGGGAGAAATATTTATCAGGTTAAAAAAGGTAGGGCTTTGTGATTACATAGAGGTGGGAGAAAAAGGAGAGATGAGGTGGCACACATAACTAGGTTTCAAGTATTGGTGCTGAGTGGATGGGAGTGAAGCAACTAAGATTGTAAATGAAAAGGAGGAACAGATGGAGGGAAGATGATGAGTTATTGAGAACCATGTGCCAGGCACTATGCTGAGTTCTGACATTACAAAAATAAATAAGACGTGGTCCCTATCTGTAAGGAGCTCATATGCTGGTAGAGAAAACAAAAATAAACAGACAAATAAAATAAACTTTGGTTATTTAAAGTCATTTACCTGGATTCTTAACAAAAACACATTTACTATCTAATCACAAGAAAATAATCAGACAAATCCCAATCAAGGGATATTTTGCAAGATTATTTGCACTCTTCAAAAGCATTAATGTCATGAAAGACAAAAAAATTAGGAGACAGTTCAATATTAAAGTACCACTCAAGAGACGTGACAACTAAATACAATCAGTGAATGATCATTGATTGGATACTAATCCCCTCCCCACTCCAGGATAACAGTTAAAAGGACATTACTGTGATAATTAAGAAATTTGGATATGAACCATAAGTAATATAATACTATCATCACTGTTAGATGTCTTAGGTGTACCAGTGCTACTGTGGTTAACTAAAGGAGGTTTTCAGACAGAGGTACTAAAACACATAAATAGTTGGGATAATATGTCATAATGTCTACAACTTACAAATAATATAGTTCATATATATGGGTATTATGAATACAGGTAGATGGACAGCATATATGAATGTGGCAAAATGTTCAATTTGGTGATTTAGATGAAGCGTATCTTTATGTTTGACTTACTACTCTTTCAACTAATCTACAGATTTATATTTTTTAAAAATAAAAAGTTGGAAAAATATAGTGTGGCACATGTTATGACAGAGGTAGGTCCAACATGCTCTTATACCAGTAAGAAGTGTGGATGAAACAGAGAAGGATGAAACAAAGTCCTCTTTTTAGGTAATCCCTTTTTCAATTACAGCGTTTAGCTAACCCCTTTCTCCAAGGTCGTCTTCATGTTTTCATTTTCCTACATAGAATGTTGTGTGCAAACCATCATTTCAGAAGAGTTCCGGCTGTGATGGTTAGTTGAACCACATTCTGACGCATTGTGGAACAGATAATGTTGATGTCATAACTACAGCACAACTACCAGTATAGACATGGGTTTCTCTAATGAGAAGACTGAACCATGAGAAAGAATATAGCTAGATACATTATTGGGACAAGTTCATAAAACTAATGACAAATCCCTCCGTCTCCTACAGAAAAGTTCATCCATTTTCAAAGTGTTTCTCTACAGCATTTAATGTTCTTAAATCTTGTCTATTGAAAAGACTTTTCCCATCCCCTATTGATTCTGAAAACAATTCTAACAACTTCCATTTATTGAATATTCCTATACACCAAGTATTATAACTGATATTTTGCATCTATGATATTCATTTATCCAAAAAACATTTATTAAGTGAAGACTTTGTAACCGGCACTAGTCAAGGCACTGGAGATACAGCAGGGAACAAAACAGATATAAATTCCTGCCTCTTGGAGCTGATTACATCTTAATGATCTTATTCAAACTTCACTTATGATCTCATTCAATCTTTGCGATAACCCTGAAAGGGAGATTCAGTGAAATCTCAAACCCTGCCTAGCATTATAGCTGGGTTCTAACTGTGCTCTGCCAAGTTCCAAGGCACATATTTTTCTTCTATATCACTCCTTCTTTCCAGTAACTCAGCTTCACTGCAATTTCAGGAATTTGCAAGGTGATGTGGTTAAATAGGGAGTTGATCAAGAATAAAGAAATGCCTCTTATAAAACCCAAATCAAAAAGCAAGATACACATTCTGTCCAAGAATGTGAAAGTCTAGGACACAGAGTTTGCACAGTAAAATGTTAGAGTTTCTTGTACCTATCAATAAAAATAAGTACAGAATATTCAAAATCACAATTGCCCTGGGCACTAAAGGCACTGCCTTAAATTCCATGTGTCCTATCTCTCTTTACACAGTTGGGGTTGTTTCTTGCCTTGTGCTCTCTGTATTTCTTACCACTTTGATATGCCAAGGAGATGTGAATCAGCAGTGAGTGAGTTGGGCCCAGCCAGTGTTCCAGATTTAAGTTTTAACTCATTAAAAAAGCACATCATTCTCTGTAGTGAATTCAGCAACAAAATTATGGATTCTGAAAAAGACAACCCAAATAAATTCCTACAGCAACTTGATCTTTGACAAAGTAGGGAAGTGCTACAAGTTTGAGAGCTGCTTAATGAAAACAACAATAATACCGGAGAATGGAAATTTAAAGTGCTAATACCAGCAATTAGAAGTAATGACTAGTTTATTAGGCTATCATTTGAAACATTATTTCTGCTTCGACACAAAGCACATTGCTCACACTTCATGCAAAGGAGGCAGTATCCACTGTGCAGAATTTGGGGACTTTCACAAAGCTAAAGTACATAGTTCCACTTGTGGTTCTAACTATTTGGCACATCATTTTCTAGAGATACACCAGGGACTGGTTCTAGCACCAACACAGGCAAAGAACTACAGCGAGAATATGGCAAACAGGAACCACTGGCAGTTTAGTATGATTAAATCTTAATCTGCAAGGGGGAGAGTCATAAGAGACAAAAATGGAATGCTAAGCAGAAGTACAATCATAAAGGACTGCAAAGCAAACAAATTTTGTGAATATATAGCTTCTAAAGAACTTTTAATTGTATAAAATTTAATAATGGTTATTTATCCATGTTTTTACAAAAATTAATAGTACAGAAACAGAATCTGCTAAAACTTTCAAAAGAAGTATGAATCCCAACTTTAAAGAATCTAAAGCCTTAACCGATGATGCTAAATTCTGAATTCTTTCCTGGGCTATCATAGCTTGCTGCAGGTCAGGAAGGGTTTATAATCAAGGCATTGCGGCCAGTCTCAGAGGTTGCAAATTGTAAGACGAGTGGTTCTCAGCCGTGGCTGCAAATCAAGATTACCTGGGGAGTTTTAAAATAAACTGATGTCAAGGCCTCACCCTGAGATTCTGATTTAATAGGTCTATATTGGGATTGGACATTGGTATTTTAACAAGCAGGGATGTAAATGCTAAAGGCAAGAAAGAATCCAAACTGCTCTCTATTCTCAGAGCTGATTACATTTTCTCAGCTGGACCATGAGCTGTTTGCACTCTAATTGGGAACTATCGCTCCTGCTTTATTCATCTTAATATCAATGGCTAGCCACAGAATAGATACTTAATAAAATAAAAACAAATGCTTAACAATAGCCATGGGGGAGAAGGGAAGGCCTAGCATTATATAATCTGTGTTTAATGTCAGTTCCAGCTGTTAAGGGTCTACCATATATATGCACGTCTGTATCTCTAGTACTTAGCACAATATGTCACAATGTAGGTGCTTAATATATGTTGAATGGATAGTTAATCTGTATTGCAGAGATAAGGAAAATGAAACTAAAAGTTTCTTTTCTGGGGGGCATATAATTATGTGATTCTAGGCAAAAGGCTAACTTTTCAGTACACCATGCTGTGAGTGCTCGTGAGATTTGCTTGAAGGCACTCTATTGAAATCCTGCTTGTTAGAGCTGTGGAAGATGCCTGACCCACTTGCTAGTTTGGTGAAAACTTTGTCCCCTCCACTGACCATGCTACTACTAAAAAATGTGTATTCATTACAGACATTGTAAAGTAAGTTGGCCTCCATCTGTTACACAGGGCAACATTAGCCTGCCTTCTCCCACTGACCCAGCAGCCTCTGCAGGGGAGGAATAGGTTGCAGCCCAGCTTACAGAAGCAAAATCCTGGGAGGGAATTTATTGATGGAATAGAGCTGTGCAAAAGTGTGATGTGGGGGCGAGATTCTCTGATGGGAGATGGGGAGGAGGAGCTTGTTACAGAAGTCAAGGTGTCCTGGATGGGAGGATCACTGGGGACCTTGGCCTTTTATGCCAACATTTTAAGAAATGATCACATAAAAAAAATAGCGCCCTCCTCCCCGCTCCCACCTGCCCAACACCCAGTGAATGTTACTACTATATGTGCACTTAAGTGTTGGTCAGTGAAGTCAGTTAATACCAATTTGACGGTGAGTACATGTGGTGCTTGTTTTTCCATTCTTGGGATACTTCACTTAGTAGAATGGGCTCCAGCTCCATCCAGGATAATATAAGAGGTGCTACATCACCATTGTGTTTTGTGGCTGAGTAGAACTCCATGGTATACATATATCACATTTTAGTAATCCACTCATGTATTGATGGGTACTTGGGTTGTTTCCAGATCTTTGTAATTGTGAATTGTGATGCTATAAACATTCTAGTGCAGATGTCTTTTTTATAGAATGTCTTTGTTCTTTTGGGTAGATGCCCTGTAATGGGATTGCTGGGTCAAATTGAGTTCTACTTGTAGCTCTTTGAGATAGCTCCATATTATTTTCCACAGAGGTTGTACTAGTTTGCAGTCCCACCAGCAGTGTATGAGTGTTCCTATCTCTCTGCATCCACACCAATATTTATTGTTTTGGGAATTTTTGATAAAGGCAATTCTCACTGGAGATAAGTGATTTTTCTATTTTTAATAGAGATAGGGGTCTTACTCTTGCTCGGGCTGGTCTCAAACTCCTGACCTCAAGCAGTCCTCCCTCCTCAGCCTCCTAGAGTGCTAGGATTACAGGCATGAGACACTGTGCCTGGCCTATTCCTTAGGTTTTTATAACTAAACCTAAACCTTAGGTTTTTATGCTATCATGTTAGAAATATAGCCTTTTCAAATATCCAAGCACTACTTTCACACATTCCTGTCTTTTTTGGTATGCCTAATACTACAATGCTGTATAAAAGTATCCTCTTCATTCCTCTAAAATATGAATACTCCTCATATAGACTTTACCTAATATGCTTTCTGATTAAGACAAAACAAAACACATAAACCTGCTATAAAATACATAGCTTCCCAGAGGGAAGAAACCATAGAATGCTTTACTTAAAAAAAGTATCTCCAAGCAAAATGCTGAAAAGTCTTTTCTTCTGTTTTTTGTGATTTGTCCTCATGTATGATCATGTATAATTTCTTACATTCCTGCAGACTTAATTCCTTATGAATGAAAAGGACTTATGAATGAAGAAGAGGCCTTGAACTCATCTCCTTTTCCCTGTAGTTGCTTATAATCTATGCTCTTAAATGGCTTAGTAGTATCTTGATAGAGCAGGCAGAGGTGGTGAGAAAAGGATTGCACAAATGGACTCTAAAGGGCCAGGCCATTTTAGGTATTGCCCACTTCTGTCATACTCAATATTATATATCTGTTAGGTATAACAACATTTGCAGTAAATCTATTTGCACGAACCATATGAACTTATGAAAGGAGGAGAATAAGGTTTAACTTTGTTAAACTGTGAAGTACATTTTTGTGGGCTGGTTTTGTTTCCACATTGAACTGGACTGTTCATTAGAAGTCTAGACCTTCAGTGTATTTTCTCAAAATTTTTTCTAACATGGACTTGCATATAAAAAAGGAGGTTTGCTTTTGAGCTTAAGTTAGGTTTTCAAGAAGAAAAAAAATAAGGAAATTCTCCTGTGTTAACCATCTGTTATGTTACTTAAAAATTAATTATCTTATTTTAAAGATATGCACTCAAAATTCAGTTTCTTTTAAAAGTTTAAATAGCTCTCTTTAGTTCTGTTTGAAACCTAACCTTGATTTGAAAGAAGTAAGAGTAAGTCTATGTGGTCAAAACTTATTTTGGTTTCAGAATAGATATACGACAAATGTTAAGAGCTTCTGTTTTTGTTCTGTCTCAGAACTTTTTCCATGGGAAAATTACCTTTCTCATACTCTTCAATAAATATGCAGGGTTCATGTGCTTCATCTGATCTGCACACTCCCCGCCCCCCACCCTATACACACACACATCCCAGGATGCCTCAGTGATTTGCATACAGCTCAGGACTGAATACAATATGCTACTCCTGGCACAGTGATTGGCTCAAGGCCAATCAGCCCGTGGCAGGAGCTGTCAAGAAAAACACACCATGGGATTTGCAACTCTAAGAATGATCTTGGAGATGCCACCAACCATTCACCGGGGTCTGTGGTTTTTAAGCTTATTTGAGTTTTATATTTGTCACCTGCAACTCCAAAGAATCCTGATATGTACTGAGAGAAGCTAAGGTGCTGGTATTTCTTTTATTATGAAGATTCATAGTATCTTTGATATGTGCAAACTCACTCAGTCCGTGCTTTTTTTAAATATAAGAATGACAAATTTATTTGACCTTAGATTAAGCATCCTACATAATTTTTACATAATTTGATATTATACTGAATTTTAAAGTATCTCAGAAACACTTTCCATAGTGATCCTATATAAAGTGACAAAAGAGCACCATAAAATAAAAATCTACACGATGATATAATGTTTGTTACTCTAATTCTGAGGTTGCAGCTATTATAGTTATGAATGGGATGATTGATAATCCATTACCAAAAAAAATTCAAGTAACTTAAGATGTCTCTATCTAACTAACATATTGGCTACACTAATTTTTCCTAAGGTATTCCAATTGATTTGGCTGAAATATTTTCTGTGTTTAACTCATTGGGAACCACTAAAAGGCAAAATTAAAGTTTTTTATGGCAGGACTTCTCAGAATCCCATTTTTGTTAATGTGTCTTGTAAATCTACAAAAGGGAACCACAGTATCCAGCCTTTCTCAAGTTTATTTAATCATAGAACCATCTGCCACTAAGCATTTTCAGGGACAAGTGTTCTATGAGATACAATTTGCAAAATTCATGCCCATGTTGTTAAAATGAGCCTTGTACATAGTGCTTGCCAGTTGCTAATGCATATACAAAGAACTGTGCAAGTAAAGAAGGAATCTCTTTCCTTTATCCATTATACAAGGTAATTTGGTGGAGGATCAAGCATACCTTGATGTGAATACTGGCTCTTCCACTTATTAGCTATTCTTTAAGTCTGTTAACTCACAGGTTTTTGCAGAAAATCAAATAGAATCTTCTCCCTGACAAGGCCACCCTTCTCCTACTTCCATGTGTAGTTAACTCCTACTTGTTCTTCAAAAATCAGCTCAAGATTTGCCACCTTCCCTAATGTCCTCTTTATTCCTGTGTATCATTACATCATAGCACATACCACGCTGCACCATAGCTTTCCTTTTAGTTATTAGTCTCTGTAATCAAACAATGAACTACTTTAAAGCCAAAAACATGATTTTATCATTTTTATGTCTCTGAAGACAAACATAGGACCTGACATTTAGTCAGTTCTTAATAAATGGTTGTGCCAAGTGGAAAGTCATCCCTCATAGATGCTTATGGCTTGCTATTGAGTAACTCCATCTGTGAGTTGATGCTACAAGGCTTAATGGGTAAAAATATTTGATGCCATCATCACTAAAATTTATTTTAGTTGTCTGCAAAATGGATACTCTCACTAGTGGTGGGATGCAATGCAATAACTAGAATGCCAAAAGAAATAGAATTTCTATATAAATACTACAATTAAAAACTTTGATCTTTATGGATATATAACATTCATTGTCACCCACATATGGTCTGTATTGCCTAAGGTACCCAAAGTATTTTTACGCAAGAGAGGGAGTGCTACAGTACATAGATATAAAAGTGACCTCATTCCTTTTCAACATGAGTTGCTTAAACAAACCTACAGTTTCTATTACTGGGCTTTAACTAAATAAATGTCACAAAGTAGACAAATGACTTTAACAAATTTCCTGCAAGCTAACCACAGTTGAGATAAAGCAACAAGCACAAATGAACAAGAAAATCGAAAAACCGATTTTCTTCCAATTCCTAGTATAAAGTTTCAGCCAATTTATAAGGTAAACCAAGTAACAGTCTAATCAGAGGGAAAAAACATAAAATTCCAAACTTATAAGGAAATTTTGAAATATGGACTTAAATCTACTCTTATAATAAATTAGCGGGGATTAGCTAATGATGGCATAAAGACATAGCAATTTCTAAGATATGAAAAATATAGCTTAATCCAGTTTAATCTACTGTTTAAACTATATATATTTGTTAAGTATGAACAATTATGCATTTACATAATTTATAAATAAGTAGTTATATGTAAATTGGCAAGCATGCTCATGTTTTATTTCTTCTTATAAGGGTGTACACCAAAAATTTTAGAGTTCACAACTTCAGTGGTACCAAGTATTTTATTGGCTAATAGAAGTGTCTCCTGGTAAGCAGGCAATGCAATTAGACAGAATTCTGCCTTTCTTGCCTCAAGGTTACAACCAGGGAATGCCATGTAACCAGTGATATTCTTCATAAATGTGAGCAGAGAGTAGATGATGAAAGAACTATTGGGCTTACTGAAACTGAACCAAAGACTTTTGGAAAAACAAATCTCTCATCAGTAACAATTTTCACGAGAATATGCAACTATAGAACACATTTGTATAAACAAATCCAGTTACGAACAGTGTATTAGAAAGGCCCTGTACCTTATCATGTTGACTTTAACTTAAATGAAGTTCACCAAAATTTTACAACCAACAATGTCATTATAAAGCAATCACTTTAACTGAAAGATACTGGATTGACTATTCTAAACAATGCTTTGTCTAGAACCAGTTGCAGGGGCCTAACTATATGCAAATAGAAGAATGGGGTATGAGAATGATAGGAGAGGGCTTTGGAGCCAAAAGACCTGGGTTCAAATCATAGATCGGCTTCTTACTATCTGTGACTATGGAAAAGTCACTGATCCTTTCTTAGTGTCAGGTTCTTCAGTTATAAAAAGTTAAAAGTACTGATCTCATAAATTTTAAGGGATGGTTTTAAGGATAATCACTACCATTATTACAAAATTAAAAGTCTGCTATATCACAGAGAACCCATCAAAATGAAAACTCATAATATGACCAATTGCCCCCAAGTATATACTTACTTAGTTTTTATCCATAAAAGCAACAAAATTCCATGAGCATCTCCTAGGAATTAGAGGCAGAGTTGAATTTCAAATCAAAGTAACCAAGAGTATCTCCAAACTTTCTTGGTTGGCTAAAATTCTAACCAATCAGAAAATATTTATTAAGTCCCTAATTACACTACACATATAATTAATGCTAAGGGCTAACACTTGGGTTCTTACTATGTTTTGGGCACTCTTCCAAGGACCTCACATATTATTTATACATTTAATTTTCGATAAGAGAAACTTTTATTATCGCCATTTTACAGATAAGGGAAATGAGGACAGAAGGATCAAGTCACAGGTCAAGGTTACAAAGCTAGGAGGTAAATAGATCTCAGATTTGAACACAGGCTGTCTGACTCTAGAGCTTGAGCTAATTACCACTATATAGCACTGTTTCAGGAAAGCCTACATTTCCCTGCCCTCTGTGAGCTCGGTATATAGAAACAGTAAGTCTTCTTATATGTATGTGCAGAAGAACTGTTATCAGAATTGAAACATGACACCAGCTCCCAAAAGATTACATATGACAGCAAATTGTCAGGCCAAGGTTGGGCAAATTTAAGATGGAAGTCCAAAAGTAAGAGTACAATGGGGCTTCAGTCTTAGGGGGAAAACTTGACCTGATCTCAGTGTTGCCTTCCACTCTTAGCCACTTTGACCTTCTCTACTTTTCTTGGAAACATCATGCTCCTTCCTCTTCAGGGCTTAGAGACATGCTGTTCATTCTTATTGGAACACAACCCCCAGCAGCCTTCAGAAGTCAACTTCAATCCCACTTTCTTAGAGAGGCATTTCCTCTTCTCGTGTCCCCAGGGTAGTGGAGAACCCACAGTTCCATGCTCTTATTCTACCTTGTAATGCTCCCTGTTACAATCATCATACTTATAATTATTTGTTATGGTTATTTTTTAATTTATTTTTGTCCTTTTAGAGGATAAACTCTACATTCTTTCTGGTTACCTGCTATATGCTACTTGCCTAGCACAGAGCCTGGTATCTAATAGGTTCTCTGAATGAATGAATGAATGGAATGTGTGAAAGAATTCTAAGGCCTGACTGGTGAGTATAAGAAAAACCATACTGGTAGTGAGGGACTCCATTGATAAAAGGATATAATAACCATGATGCCAATTGTACCATGGACATAGAAGCACAAGTGACCCACTCTTCCCACAGTTCCCCTCTAACATTCATCCCAATAACCTACAACCCCATCTCTTGAAAACTAGAACTTCTCAATCCAGTTCCCTGAAAGCACAGCAAACAAACAAATGATGACAACACAAAACAGGATAGCAAAGTGATTAAGAGCATGGACTTTAAAGCCAGACTGCCTGGATTTTAATCCTGTCCCTAATCTCTCCAAACCTCAGTTTTCACATCTGTAAAATGGGCATAATAAAATGACTTACTTATAGTGTTTTTATAAGAACTTGAATGAAATTAGAAGATCCCTACAAATTTCACAGGGTCTTGCAATATTACTACTAATAATGATGAAATATATATTCCAGTGAGAATAAATAAGATAGTTCTGGGGTATAGAAAGTATTCTATCTCATTGCCAGAAAGTCTTTAGGATCAATGCTTTGTCTGCACTTCCAGAAGGACGGGCTTGATCAAGTCAAGATATTTAAGCATTATAGAAAGACAAAAAAAGGAAAGAAAGAACCTAAGATGGAAAAGGGAAGAGAGATAGGGAAGTGGCTTCAGATTCAGATCTAACACTGGTATAACGTTCCCATAGAATGCAGTACTGGAGGTTGCCACAGGATTGGTGACTACCTTCTTTTTGGAGACCTGTGTGCTTTCTTCCACTTTTCCCATTAGAACATTTCATTAAGGAGTCAGCATTTTCCATTACAAAGCCATACATTCATCACTATCTATCCAATATCATTATGTATATATATATGTATCATCATTTCTAAATGTACTTTTTTGAACATCTTTATAGACACATAGAGATATAATTCACATATAATACAATCTACCTTTTTTTTTTTTAGTTTTCAGTGTATTCATAGAGTTGAACAACTATCACCAGATTTTTATCAATTACCCCAAACATTCTGTATTCATTAGCTGTCACTCTTCTTCTATCCACCACCCACCCCGAGCCCTAGGCAACCGCTAATCTTTCTATCTCTATGGATTTCCCTATTTTGGACTTTCCACATACCTAATACATTTTTATTACTACATTTACTCCTTGTCCTATATTGTAAAGTTCTACCTGGCTTCAGAAGGATGTAACAACTTTGCTCCAACATCTTTCTTTCTCTGATGGAAGGAAATCATGGAACCAAGGCAAAAGGACTTCAGTAGTAGGCTAGTTTCGGGGACAATCCACAAATAGCAGAACATAGCTATGAACAATTCATACTTTTTGGTTTGTGCATGTGGAAATGAAGGAATGTAATAAAATATCGCCCATCATCACAATTTTTTTTGATTTTAAGCCTTACATAAGACTGTAAATGCTTAATACCTCACAAAGATTTTTCTGAAGTATTGTTTTTTTAATCCAGTCTTTCATTCATGTAATATTAATTGAGTCATGTAATATATGCCAGGCACTATGCTTGATTTTTACAACAATTCTGTGGCAGAAAATAGGTGAGTATTATTATTCCCATTTTTTTAAGAGACAGAGTCTTGCTATGTTGCCCAGGTGGCCCTCAAACTCCTGGCCTCAAGTGATACTCCTACCTCAGCCTCCCACATAGGTGGGACTATTATCCCCATCTTAAGGAAATTGAGACTCAGAGAGGTAAAGTAAATTGCCTCAAATCACACAACTCATGAGTAGAAGAAGTAAGAATTGCATTTAGGTCTTTCCACTTTGCCATATGTACTTCCCATCATGTTACATTTTCTATCCTCAAACAGCCAGTCTTTTGTTATAAAGACTGTGAAAGAACTAACTCCACAAAAATGATTTATGCTTCCCCAAGACCATTTTCCTAAGCTGCCTATGAGTATAGTTCAGGCACTTCTACATGCAACAGAAGTGCTTCACTGTAATTGATATTGCGGGTCTGAGTACCAAGCTCCACACAAACAATCCCTCTTTCCTGGTTTGCTGCTTTCCCAGATTGTCTCAAATACAGACAGGCTTAGATATTTGAGCTCTAGAATTTATCGTTCTTCTCATTCACATCTCAATACACAATACTCTCTCCTGGTTATTAAATCCCAATGGGCTTGATGCAAAATAAAAAAATAAAGTAAGACAAAAGAATAACGTGTGATCATTTTACACAAAGAATCTCCAGCTAGAAATTCAGTTGGGGGGAGAAAAAAAAATGAGTGGAAAAGAACAGAGCTGGCATTACAAGCTGAGCCCCCAGCAGCAGCAGCAGTGGCATAACAACATCAGAAAAATGTCTAATCACCTTACCAATCATTGTGGTCTCTTGCTGTGCTTAGTAAAGTGTGTTTCAGGGCAGCTTGCTGCTTTCCTAGCTTTTAGACGCCTTCGGGTTGAAGGCACCAGCACTTCCATGAGGTGTACCCATTTAACCCGGGGCAGGAATCATCTTCTGTGGTAAACAGGGCTGCCTATACGCAGTTTGGGTTTCCAGAGTCCGCTGGCACAAGTCCTCTCTGAGCGGAAACGGGGCCAAGCCAGACAGGACTGCACTGATGGATCAGCTGGGCATGTCTTGGTACAGTAACCTAATAAACTCCAACTGTGAAAGGCACCACTGCTGCTGAGAAACCTGATTGTTCATAGTAACGGGACTTTCTCCAATAAGGTTGGTGAGAAATTCAAGTGGTCTTGTCTGTTAGTAATATCCGGGCCACTACCTCATCCCTTTAATTAACCCCCAGAGAGCTAGCCAGGGAACTGCTCTGATTACAAAATAATGGGTCCATCAGGCACAATTAGTACCCAAGTGAAACATGGCAGTTTGTATGAAAATGATTGAAGTAAACAATTACAGGCCTGAAAGAGGCTCGTTTCCTAATTAACCCTTAGAGGGCTAATCTGTTTGCCTGAACAAAACCTAACATGGTGCCTTTGCCAATGGGCATGTTGGGGAAATGGTTTTTGCATCATACCTTGCGAGGCATGACACTGGCAAGTGGAAATGACTAATCCCTGAAGACCTGGACCATGGAACAGCTTGAAAACACACAGGGTTCACGGAACATATTAAATAGTGATTTGCCAAGGCATGAATAGAGAGATTATAGAGAATGAGTCCTAGAAAGAGTCTTAGAAAAATCCACATTCTTGGAAGCACAGCATTCCTGTACTTGCTACGTGAGGGCATGACATCCTTTCTTCTATCTGAGAGCTCCACAAAACCTAGCATAATGCATACAGGAGGTACACATAGCAGGTGCACAGTCTAAATTGTGGTGTGGTTTGCTTTGGAGTGGGATTGGGAGAGATAAAACTGTTGATTTTTCTGGCCTTAAATTAAAAAAAGAAAAAAAACAATCACTATCTCAAGATCAATTTTAATAATCACATTTTTGTTCTGTATTCTGATGAAATTTGTATTTGTTTCATTCATTGCTGTAGTCCCAGGCTCCAGAACAGTGCCAGGTTCAAAGCTGGTTCTTCACAAAATACTTGTTGAATAAATGTGTGAATGACCTACAAAGAGGCTATGGTGAATGGGAGGGTAGGGTTTGGGCAGGGTCATCCAAAAGTACATATTTAAGATTTGCATGGTAAAAAAGGGCAAAGATTTACATTTGCTAAATTGTGGTTGGGTCTTTATTGCCTCTTTCATTACTTTCAAAATATGTTTTAAAGGTAATATGACATATATATTTTTGCTACCTTTGAAAAATATTTATCTTCTAAAAGTCTAAGATAGAATAACCAGTATTGTGAATCTATAAGTGAAACCATTCCATTAATCTTCAGATTTTAAGAGTCTTCCAGGGTGTTGGGGTGGGCATGGGTTGGATGCAATAAGGTGTGATGGTATAAGTCAGAGTTTCCTCACCTGTAAAATGGGGCTAATACCACCTACTTTTATGTACATGTAAAGGGCTCAGCAATTGTTATCAGTGATGATGATGATGATAAGGATGATAAGAAAGAAAATTATGGCAGCAGCTTACAAAATAACAGCAATATTTGATCGTTCACAGGTACTGGCAACGACTTTGACGCAGGTGCGTGTATGCACACACACATGTGCACACATATAATGTTCTCAATACATATCTTGATGTTTCAAAAGCAAAATCTAGCCACAGAGGTTCTTTCATGGCTGCTGCTATGCCAAAAAAGAACACATCAGAGGGGTGTTTCCTGTGCAAGGATACAGCATCTGATTTGTTCAAAGCCCCTGGAAGTCTTCAGTGTGGCAAACTGAGCACTCTGTTACATTGATTTATCTAATCTTTAAGCTTATGAAACCTACTGACTGCATATTACAGGGACAGCCTGAATTTTCTCCATGATTTTGATTGTCAGATCATCTGGCACAAATTATACTCATATTTGTGATCAGGAGGAGAGAACAAAGTTTGGGAATCTATTAGTGGTTGGTTTATCTTTCATTTGGGCAAAGAAATACTGAGATACTGGCTTTTATTTCCCTGCTTAGCATGATTATTTAAATCTATGTTCAGGGGTGGCAGCATGGCAATCACAGTCCAAGACCATGATCTCATGCTTAGAGGAAAAACTTCGCAGCTGGGCTCATCATGGTCCTGAAATTGTATCATGACCTCAGTCCCTTTGGGGCTTCCAAGGCGGAAACCTTCTCTAGGAGAACAGGAATACTCCTGAGGATTGAACCAGATCCACACTAGGCTCAAGAGTCGTGGGCTACTCTTTTCCTTACTGAACTGCCATTAAATAAGATTTAGGGAGAGAAAAAATTTATATCACTCTGGAAAGAAATACCTGCTGTTCTTCCTCCAAGACTGACTTAAGATCTTTAAAATATAGAAGGGGGTCTCAAAGAAACACATCTGGTCTCTGAATGTCAAATCTGTTTAATATTCCTGAGAGTCAGGCTAGGCTGTCAATATAATCCGAGCAATAATGTGTTATTCATGTTTCTCTGAGGTCATCAATGCCTTTGCTTGCTATTCTTACTATTCTTCAGAATAATGGTGCTTAGTGAAGCAATTTCTTCTTAACTTCTACCCTGTGCCTAGTTATGGACCACATTCAAAAGCCTATTTTAAAATTCTACACCTTATCACTATCCTTCTTCCAGAGATTTAAATATAATCTGGGCCTCTCTACTCATCTTATTATTTGCTTAATAAGTAATACATATAGATATGGAATATGAACCTCAGTCCTTATTTTATGCCAGTGTTCAAAGTTTCAAAATATGCAGGATCACACACCTTTTTTTTTCTTTGCAAGAACAAAACTTTTTACAGTAATAGCTTTTTGAAAAAAAATTATGTGAATGATTACATGTCAGTAATATGGATGTCCTGCCAATCTCAATTAACAAGGGACCCACTGACAATTAACAAGGGGACTGTTGTTAAATTGTACCTTGAAAATAGTTGCCAATGAGAATATTGCATATTTACCAAGACTTGAATTAGAGGTAGCAGAAAATTTTATAAAATCTCACATATTACTGTTATTGAATTGAATATAATAATAAAGGAAACCAGTCTCATCAAAAATAAAAACTATTATATTTAAAAAGCAGAAAGTTCAATTTTTTTTGTGCTTTAATAGAAGAGTTCCATATCTGGAGTTACTGAACATGTATTGGGAACCTTGTGGTGCCATTGGCAAGATATGTGACCCTGGACAGTTCACTTTGCCTCTGGGAGATAGTTTCTTCTCTGTAAAACTTGACTCACAGGGTGTGGACTAAAAAATTAATATTCTCAATAAGTTCTTGGATGCTAGAAATGTCTAGATCATAAACAAGTCTTGGGTAAGGAAGATAATTTTCAGAAGCACAGGATATAGCACAAACCATGAGTCTTTAATGGCCTGCTACTGGTTAAATAATATCTCACATTTTACTGATATTTAATAATTTACAACACAAACTTCTTTGCTCATTACAACAATGCTAGGAGGTAGGTACTTTGGGCAGTATAATTTTCACTTGACAGACAAGGCAATGGAGAATCAGAGTTAAAGTGACTTGCCATAGGCACCCACTGAGACCCCAGTCTCTTTAATGCACAGTTAATTCTTTCTATTATGTCTTGAATTTAGGGGTAAAACTGATGTCAGGAAATATACTCAGCAAAGTTGCAGCAAAGCACTTTTGAGCATCAGTTAGTTCTCTGGAATGAGTGAAGTCTCTGTCCTCTCCAGAATGCCTTTGTTTACCTTTTGACTGGATACTCAAATTGCTTAGACTTTATGAAATCATATTTTGTCCATTCATTTATGCATACATGCATGCTGTTTTAGTCAAGGTGGGCTACCATAACCAAATACCATAGACTGGTGGGTCAAACAACAGAATTGTATTTCTTATAGTTCTAGAAGTTAGACAGTCCATGATCAAGATGCTGGGGCAAGGCAGATTTTATTCTGAGGCCTACTTCTCTTGGCTCATAGGCAGCCACCATCTTGCTGTGTGCTCATATAACCTCTTCTTTGTATGTACTTGGAGAGACAAAGAGAGCAAGCTCTCTGGTGTCTCTTCTTACAAGGGCACTAATGCCATGTTGAGGGCCCACCCTCATGACTTCATCTAACCCTAATTACCTCTCAAAGGCTCTATCTCCAAATACTATCACATTGGGGGTAAGGCTTCAATATGTGAATTTGGGGGGATATAAATATTTAGTCCATAACACATATATTCATTCATTCCATACTAATCATTATACACTTAGTAGTAATAGCTTTTACTCATTTAACAATGAACAAAGGAGTTCTTTTCCATATACATCATCCTTATATGCTCTGAGTAACAACTCTTTAAAATAAATAAAGCAGAAATTTTTGTTTTCATCTTACATGTCAAGAAGCAGAGTCCCAAAGAAAGTAAGTCAATTTTTGATCTTGATTTTAAATACAGACTTTTGAATTCAAATCTAATACTCCATATACAACACAACAAGGTACTACGAGGGACACAGAGCCATTCATTTATTCATCTATGCGAAATACTTATAGACAGTCTACCATGTGTTTACTGTAGTTATTGTGGATACAACAGTGAACAAAACACATGAAATCATGCTACCTTTTTGAAGCTTATATTCTAGACATTTTAGCCTCCAGAAACATACAATTTGGAAGAACATGTGCACAAAAAACTACAGTAAATGGAAGATGAAGATAAAAAGCCATCTGAATAGCAGAGGCAAAAAAAAAAAATGCTACAGAATTTCAAAGAACATGCAGACTGTATTTGGTATAAAATATTCAGGAATATGTTCACAGAGGGAGAAGCCCTTGAGGTGAAGTTTGAAGGGTTGGTGAAATGAAGATGTGAGCAAGAAAGAAAGAGACCTAAAGGGTTCACTAGACTGCCAGTTCCCTGAGGGAAAGGGCCCTTTTATTAAGGGCCTAGGACAGATACTGGCATATAGTCAGTGTTCGATGTTTATTGAATTAAAAATAGATCACTCCAATCATAGAAATACGATGAATGGCACCCTAAAGGAGAGGAGGTACAGCTCAAGGTGTGTCTATGGAGCTATCGTCAGAAGAGCAGGTTGGCTAATGCTTTTAACCTAAAAACCAAATAGAGAACTCTTCCTGTGGTAGAGAAAATGTCTCAAAAATCCTTCTACTTTCTTATATTTCAGCAAGACTCAGACTAAAGACTGTTTTGTATTCAGGGCATAGCTGAGGTTTTGATACTCCTGAATGTCTTTCTTATACCACTCCAAAATGGGATTTCAGTTTCCAGCACTTTTGCCCTTCAATCTCACCAGATTTTCCGGTGAGAAAACATGTTCTTTATACGTTGAGGAGCAGACTGAAAGAATAGCAACATTTAGTGCCAAGGGAGCCTGATGTTGGGCTCCTGGAAAAGGTCAGAGACATGCAAATTATGAAGTCTCTCCATTTCTACAGTGTGCCGGCTGTTTCCAGTGGGAATCCCATCCCATTGGCAGAGGTTACCAGCAAGGCAATGCAATAGTTTGTTTTAACTGCCAAATGGCCAGACAGAAAGTGAAAGCTCTTCCAGCAACTGCTGGTGAGCGTGGTCAGTGCACTACAAAGATATGCAACAGCTAGAACCTAGTGGGCAGCAGCACAGGATTTGCCCAGGGCAGAGCAGCATGCTTAGGGTGGACAAGCTAAGGTAAGACCACATTCTTTAATATCACAGAGCTCTCAGACCAGTGTCCCTTTGACCACCTAAACCTGGGGAGATACCCTCCAACTAAAGGAGGGGAGACCCCTCCAAATAAATAAGAATCAAACCTCTTAGGCAGTTTTAAGGACCCTTTTCTACCAGCCATTTTATAAGCAAAACTGTATATACACATCCTTCATTCCCTCAACCCCAGTCTATTAATCTACCAGAAACTGGCTCATGAAGACAAAATTTCCCCTGGTGTTGGTTGGCGTCATCCCCCTTAGATATAGTTGCAACAAGTTGGGTTTTTCCTTCTTCTTTTATCCTTTTGATCATCAAGTTTATCTGAATTTAAAACTTACATGTAGCCACATGACTTATACCAAAAAACAAAACAAAATAAAAAAACCAAATACCAACACACACACACATACACACATGCAAGTGTGATCATTTAATTGTCCTATATTCCTGTTTTAATTCCCAGGATGGGTTATGTACATGTACAAATGCTAGAGAGTGACACTGACAAAACAGAGATAACCTTGTTTCTACTTTAATTTATATGACATGGTAAATTATTTGTAAACTTTGATATTATAAACATTAGAAGTAACAAATTACTGTGATAAACCTTACAACCACTGTAGTTATTAATATTATGTACTTGGTATTATATGACTATAGACCAGAAGTGTTTTTAAAGTATATTGAGGAAGTTGAGGTGGTTGGAATATCTACTCATCCCCCTTTCACTATGTCCTGAGGCACTGCTTTCCTACAGAATTACTCAGTATTACTTTTCAGGAGGTGCCAAGAAATGCCCATCCATCAGATAACGTCCAAATTCAGGTAAGGAGAGTCATAAATATAGCCACAGCAAATTCAGTCATCTTATACAAACTGAGTACCAATAGTCATCTCATGGAATCATCCAAGAGTGATGCTGCCCTGCATGTATTTATAATGGAAATTTAGAAATTTGGAAGATGTACATTCCTTCTTTCTTCAGGCACATTCAAAAGTCTACTGCTATTGGTGCTTTGGAGTTTCTTGGGTGGAGAGCATATTATCCTGAAGCTACAAATTTTAAGTGATGGCCCTCAGCTCTCAAAAACTATTGGCAACTGAGTTTACAGCCATATTTTTAACACCTAAGTAGCATAACGTGGAGTAAGCTATGTTCTTTCTCAATTCTCTTTATGTCCTTTTAATATGGAAACTGCAACAATACAATCTTTACACTTTTCAACTGTTGGCACCTTTTCAATCTCTCTGCTACCATATACTTATTTATTCTATCCTAGCTGATAATTACATTTTCTTTATAGATTCCTCTAGTGCTTATCACCTTCTGAAGCTTTCATATTTTCCTGACTTTTCTCTAGATGCTCTTAAATTTACACATTTATAATCACACAAGCTAACTTTTATCCAATTCCTATTTGTGACAAGAGACCCTAAAAACACTATATGGTGGGTATCTTTTATCTCCACTTGATAGATAAGGAAATTAAGTTCTAGAGATACTGCGTACCTTGCCAAAAATCAGCCAATAAATGAATGATAAAAACTGTATATCCATGTCCATTTGATTCTAAAGCTTGAGCTATTTCTCTGGTGCATTCTCTTCATTCTGGTAATAAATATAAATGTAGCTATGAATAGAGATAGAGTTATAAAATATATTTCTGAAAATTGTATTTGTTATAGGAAAGGGAAAACAAAGAAAGCCAAAGACACTTCATTAATAAAATGACCCTATGAGTTTGAGACATTCAGCTCTCAATGTATTTGTATCCTATTATGTGCTATATAAGTCTTTAGAAAATGTACATGTAATGGTCTGGTTAAAAGACAGATGTTGGAACAAGAAATACCAATCCTGTCTTCATCTTCCTCCTACATGAAATAACTTAACTACAGATACACTCTCTTCTATTCACCCACCACAAAGCATGATTTATTCCAGATGAATAATGAAGAACACTGACTCCTTCTATTTTCCTATTTGTGTGCTGTCTGGGAGAAGTACTTGCACAACATTTGTATTTGTTGGCACAGTTCATGTCTTGTACACAATGTGGACAGAGTCAGGAAGCTCCACTGCTCTGCTCCGCATTCTGGGATCTGTCCTTCCTAAGAAAACACAGCTGCAGGCACACCTGTCAACCTTCCTCTTCAGGGGTGGTTCCCAAGAGGTAGCCAGGCAGGGGCATATAAAGTAGAGTTTGCATTTCTTTGTCTTAGAACATTTCCCATCTCTGAGTTTCAGCAGAAACCAAAGCCTTCAAAGCCCCAACCATACAGCTTACTTGGTAAAATGACTGCTCAGTACAGAAATGAATCTTGACAAAAATAGTTCACCTAGACTACCTATCAGGTCAAAAGGTTTACTGCAATTTCTTCAGAGTGAAGAATCATATATGCCTTCCCTGCAAGACTTCAAAAAAAATATTCCATTTCTTGACTTGAGCTTTTAAACAATAACCACTTGGTAAATGAAGCAGAAACTTTCCCTTTCATTTTTTTTTTTTCTTTTTATTGCTAGGAATTAAGGTAGGAACACAACAAATCTTTTCTTCATTTCATCCGTACCTTCACCAGTTAAAATACCCCAGAGTATCTTAAAACATTATTGCGCGGGGCCAGGAGTGGTTCTGTTTTTCAACATATCTGTGGCTGGGCCACTTAACGACCAGAAAGGGCAGAAATGGAGACCCTACGAGTACTCACGGTGCTCTCAGGCACACTGATAGCACACGTGCCATCTGGGGTTTTCTCTCTGGCCCAATTCTCAGTTCTGTTCAGGACTGTCCTCTGTTCTTTAGTGATCATTAACTGATTTGGTATTTACTTAAGCTCCCTTAGTCTTTGGCTTGGTTTCTTAGTGTATATCTGTATCCCGATTCATGACATCTTCCCCAGACACTTTGGTTCTGGGCTCAGCTGACCCAGATCGAAGCAGGCACCAACTAGATTCTGTCTTCCAGAATCCATGTCCGATACTCTTCCTGATCACTCACTAGGCTTCTCTAAGCTTTACCAGCATTTAACGGAGAAGAATACATGAAAGCCCAACTCTCCTGCTTAAACATAAGTCAAGTGCTACCCCTTCTTAGCTGGGTGTCTTCAAACTAGTCACTTAATTTCTCCAAGTTTGTTTCCTTGTCTGTTAAATGAGGATGGAAATAACTGGCCTACACCAGTTTTGTTGTAGGGATGCTATGAGTTCATATGTATATAGAAAGAGTTTCATAAACAGTGAAGTGCCCTGCATAAAGTTAAAACAAACAAAATAAAACAAAACAAAACAAAACATAACTCTTTCAGGTTAGTTCTCTGCTGCCCTCTCCTGGCTTCCAGTTTCCCTAACTATGAATTAACAGTGGCCATTAACCCTTTAAGTCATGATAGTGTCAGAGACTAGATCAGTGATAGGAGTATATTTTTTAAAAATATACTCTTGTTCATATATATATATAGAAAATATAAGCCACATAAATTGGGTAAGTTTTCCTAAAGTCTATTCAAATTTAGAGTTTACCTCTTCTGAATTATTTTTCTATTCAGATTTCTTTATCTTTGAGTTTTTCCAATCAACCTTTGTGCCAATCAATAACATTTTTGATTTTTTTAAACCTTTGTGCCAATTATTAACATTTTTGAGTTTTTCTTAAAAGTGTCTACTATTGTCTCCAGGTTGTTCTTCCAAAATCCTGGTATCCATTCTACAAGTTTGATGCTAGGTTGGCTTCAGCATATCAGAATATGTCAATGAAAGCTTTTTAGAAAGGACTCACATTTTTTCCTTAAAAGGCTTGTTGACTGTAGCATTAAGGGAATTCTGTTGCCACTAAGAATAATAACTGACTTTATTCATAATCAGGCATGACAACTGCATCACAACTGCTGCCTGACAACAGCTTAAAAATGTGCCATCTATTGCAATAAATACCTGGATTTTAGAGAAGATAAAATGTGCATCCTAGAATTGATGAATATTTCATCTTTTTGATACTTTAGTATCCAACATCACTGCCATGATGATGTAAAGCCATGTAGTGAGATTTTAGCATGTCCAGCACTCACTAGGATATGATGCCAGAGTTCTTCATTCCACAGACCTTTATTAGACCATCTACCACATGCCAGGACTTCACTAGGCACTGGAAGTACGGAAGTGAAAGACATGGCTTCTGTCTTCCAGAACACTGCAGCTTATAACATTTGCTTCTAACTAGTGGAGAAGGCATTCAAGTTATATACTAAAGTGGTACATAGAGATTTGCTGCAGAGAAAACTCATATAAGTCAGTTGATCCAAGACATCTCAACCGACAGATGAAAAAACTAAAGACTGGAGAGATTAGTTCCTTACCCAAGGCCAGACACATGCACTAATTGATGATAACTGTATGTACTGTGTGGAGATTTTTATGGAATATTTTGTGAACCAATTTTAGTGAAAAAGCTTCACACTGTTGACTTCAAACTTTTACTAAGATTTATAATGTATTACTTTTATTTTGATCATTTTATTTTATATTAGAATGTATGATACGAGCAGAGAATGAGCTTTTTTCTCTTTATTCTTTTAAAGTATGTAATTTAATTTTTATCTTTAAACTATATAGTTATAAAACTATATGTATAATATCTATGAAAGGTTTCAAAAATGCTAAAAGAACACCTACATGAAGAGATAGGCAACATTTCCATATCATTGTGTCACTCACATTATCATGGAAGCTTCTCGTGAGGCCATTCCCTTCTCTCCCCCCCAGAGGTTATAAGCATTCAGAACTTTTATCATTCCCTGGCATTTCTTCATTGTTATAATACATATGTGCGTGGCTTGAAATATTGTTTGGTTTTGCATATTTTAAAATTTTATATAAGGAGTATCACAGCACATGTATTATTCTTGGCACTTATTTTTTTCTGCTTAACATACTGTTTATGAGATTCATGCTGATATAAGTAACTGATTCTTTCACTTCATTGCTATTTAGTAATCACTGAACCAAAACTTAATCTAGTCATACTTCTGTTGATGAACATTTGTTTTTATTATTGCAATTAATGCTGTACATTTATTCTGCTGTATATGTGCAGAACTTTTTTTTAGGTTATATATTTAGGAGAAGAACTGCTAGGTAATTAAATATGCACATCAGTAACACCACTGGATAATTTGCATGCACACTAGGAACGTATTAATGTACTCCTTTCTCCACAGCCTCACCAAAATTTGTTAATGTCCTACTTTAAACATTTTTTCAAAATGGTAGGTATAAAACAGTATCTTATTGTGGTATTAATTTATATTTTCTGGACTAAAAATGAAACTGAATATCCTTTCATATATTTATTGGTCTGTTGAGTTTCCTATTCTGTGGACTGCCTACTTATTCTTTTGAATTTTTTTTCTTCCTTTTTGGTAGCTTGTCTTTTCTCATCGATTTGAAGAAATTCTTTATATAGAATGGATACTAATTCCTTTTTGGTTTTATATGTTACAAATATTTTCTATTACTTTGTAGCTACTTTTCTCATTTTTTGTATTTTTCGATGAATGGTTTATAATTTTAAGGTAGTTAAATTTGTCCATTTTTCCTTCAAGATTTTTGTGTCGTGTGTTAGTTTGAAGTAAATATCCATTTTTCCCTCATACTGATTAACAAGTGTTCCAGCAGTATCTATTGAATGGCTCATCTTTTCCCCACGGATCTGCAATATTATGTCTGCCATACATTCAAAGGTCTATTTGTCTATTTCTGCAGCAGTGTGTCATGTCTTAATTATTAGTGTTTTTAAAGCAATCTTTAATATCTGGTACTACAATTAACCCCACATTTTCTTCTTCATAAATTAGCTTCTCCTGATCTTTTGCTTTCCTATATAATCTTAGAATTTTATTGGGCTTTTAACTGGAAATATGTTTGGATGATCATATATTTTTTTTCTCATTTTTTTACCTCCTGGTTTGGCATTTGTATGCACTAGTTCCATTCTGTTCATTGATACCATTGAAGTGGGAACCTGCATACTTAATAAAGTCTAAAGTTAATCAATATCTTTAACCTCTTTCCAAACAGTGAAAAGATCTGACAGCTTTTTAATTCTGTTCTCCTAGTTTACATTGTACAGCTTTTTAATATTTTACCTCAAGCTTTTCCTTTTTCAGTTCTATAAATTACACATTATGATGTTTATTTTTAAGAAGATATTGGTTTAAATCTCTCAACAGATATATCTTTTATTTTTGCTCACTTTTCTTTTTCTCATCTCAGATTTTCTCTGGTATCAATTATTTCCTTGTATAATATTTTCTTTAGAAGTGAAGGTCTTTTGTTGGTAAACTTTGGTTATTATTGTGTTTTTTGTGGTTTTTTGATTTTTGTGTTTTTTTTACAGTTTTCTGGAATTGCATTCATTTCACCCTGGTTCTTAAAAATACAGTTTCATTGGTTTTAACATTTTAGATTGACAGCTATCTTTGGAGCACATTACAGATGTATTGCACTGTTTTCTGGATTCCACAGTGGCTGTTCAAAAGTTACCTGTCAAATTCATTGCTGATGCTTTATAAATGAGCCATTTTTTCCTTTCTGGCAGCTTTTAAGAGAAAAACCAAAGGACTGATCCTTGAAATTCTAATGCCTGCTCTTTCTTTGTTTTGATTTCCAACAAAAGACATTGGAAATTGTGTAGTTAGGCTGGAAATGGGAATGTGTAGTGCTAGCAGTAGGTAAGGGTACTTTTCACCATTTTTAACATGACTTAATATAGTTTACTTGCCACAGCTCAAGGGTTTCTACCCCATAGAAGACTATAGTGAGTGACTCTAAGACAAAAACATTTTGGCAATGTGGACATGTGGCCGGAAAAAAAAGTCTGACATCATGAGAACACTGATAGTCAATGGAACACCAAGACATGTTCCCACTAAGTAGCATACAATTATTACTTGCTTATAGAAAGAATGAGTATTCAGCCTACAATTTATGTACCTCAAAATATTATATAGGAAGAGTTGAGGAAGGTACAATAAAGAGATAGAGTATGTTGAGTATAATTCATTTCTAAAAAAAATCATATATGAAAATATATTTTCATCTATTCAAGTTATTCTTACTAAAATATACTCATATTTTGTATATTATCTTATAGTAAAGGATTGAGGTTGGACAGCTTATGAATCTGCATTTGTGTACCTTGTATATTTGTCTCATTAGCTATATTTATTCAATCATGGACTCATTCATTCACTTAAAAATATTTATTAAGATACTGTATGTTCTGGGGACCCATGTTCCTATCTAATTAAATGAATTAGAACCATTGCCTTAGGTTTTTTTTTAAGAGAGAGAAAACAAAAAGTCTTATGTTATGAAGGTAATCACAACACAAGTGTGCTATTTAATCACCATTGGGGAAGAATATTTTTGTTAAAATGCCAGCTAAATTGAGTAGAAGTGATGCAAAAACTGAAAAACAAAACCTACTCCAGTGTTACCTGGAGATTTTTAAAAGCCTTTGCACAAAAAGCAAGATAGGAAGAGGGAAGAGAAAAAAAAAGATGAAAAAAGTAAAATATAAAGAATAAAAGGAAGAAATTATCTATCCTTAATCTGATGATAACCTTGTGCTTAATTTCCAGCTTCTTTCTTTTGTCAAAATTAACCTACCCTACCCCTCCTTTGAAGGAAAAGAACAGGCCTGCTGGATAATTAAGTCTTAACTCTAGAGAATGTCATGGTTGTCATCTGTCTGCCACATGTGATATGGTTAAGTGGTAGTTAAACATACTTATTTTTTAAAACTTAAAGCTCAACAAATAAAACAAACAAATAAATATGGTTCTTGCCTAAAAATATGCTGGTAATATGTTGACAGAAAAAATATAACTCCTGCTTTGAGTCCATGGTCTCTGCCGATGAGACTGATGGTCAGGGTGGTAAGGGAGGGGCACATATTGGTGGGAGGATATTGAAACTCAGCAAGGTGAGCTGACTCTCAGGAAGTGGTGTTTTCTGCCCAGATAGAACTGCAGGCCTGCAGAGAAACTGAGATGACCTGCAGTTTCGACGTCAGAGTTGCTGTCAGCAGTGTGTGAGGAATATGGAGAGAAGAATAGGTACTAACTGATTGATTGGAACAATATCTTGATTAAAAAAAAAAAAAACCAGAATTCAAAGACACTTTTAAATCTGATTTTACAATAGGCTATTTTTAGAAAAAGTTTTGTGAGCAATTAAAAAAGAATAGTAATCCTAGGAGATGCCATATATTCCCTAATGCCAATTTATGTTACACTGACCTCACTTCATTTTGGGGTAAGATCTTTAGACTCTTCTACTAGTGAAATATTACAGACACAGTGGGAGCATATTTCAGCTACACAGTTCGTAAAATAAAATGGAGATAAAGATGAAAATATGAGTTCAATATTTTTATAATTTGGTAGATATATAATTGATGGTACCCAAAAAGAGGTGTGATGTCTAACAAGGGGAAGATCCCTGGTGAAATAAAGAAGGCCTTCAGATTCTCAGTCTTCCTCTGACCAACATTTTTTATTAAGACTTAGGTGGAGACATATTTGTTAAATTTGCAGGTAATAAGAAACTGGAAAGAATACTATTACGTTTTATAGCAGAGTCAGGTTTTAACACAATCTCAACTGCCTAGAGAGATGAAATTTAATACAGATAATTGGAAAGTTTAACACTTGAATATAAGCATGACTTATTCAGTAAAATTTAATACCTTAGCAGGTAAAAACACCAGGGTTGTAGGAGAGCATATTCAATATAAGAAGGTGATGATAAAAAGCAACAATTCTACTGGCCATACCCAAAAAACACAGGAAATACTTAGTCAACACAAGTTAACATGTCGAAGGCATCGTGGACCATATCTTTTTATTTCAGATTTTCCATACTCTCTTGTCAATTACTCTAAAAGAACAAACAATGCTTCCTTATATTTATAATTCTGAAACCACCCTTACAAATAAAGGGGTACAAGGTGAGAACTGTGGTAGGGGCCTAGCTAAAAATAAGGCACAGGCCTAGCTAAAATAATGATAACAATTAGCCACTGCCCCCCTGTTTGCTTGTCTATAATTGCTACTCTGGAGCCACATAGCTGGTGGCCATAAAGATTCTTAACTTTCTCCATAGATAGCATCACATTTTCAAAACCTAGGGGTAGTTTCTGAGCTATCTTCCAGGTCCCACATTCCAGTGGAACGGCTGACCCACCTAGACCTGTGGCCCATATCGAAGAAGTAATTCAAATGGTCTTGTGACCCCTATCCAAGAACCTGGTAAGCAAAGAAGATAATTTCTACAGCTCTATGGTTCTGTTCCAAACCCAGCCAGTTAGCAAACCTAATTGCCTAATCTTTAGCCTGCCAAACCATCCTTAAAAACTCTGTCTCCCAAATTCTCAGAGAGGCAGATTTGAGAAATTCCTCCTATCTCCCCACTTAGAGCTATGTGCAATTGAGCTCTTTCTCTGCTGTAAACCCAGTGTATTGGCTTCCTCTTGGGCAGTGGGCAAATGAACCTAGTTGGGCAGTAACAGTATTACTTTATGATTTGAAAGTTTGAGCTACCTTCCCTCACATACATATACTTTTCATTTGGTTCAGAGCATACTGAGTAAGCATAATTTTCCAGATCCCTTTTGCTGCAAATACCTCTTATCTATAAAAAGATAGCTGTAATTCTTTTTATTCAGGATAGATGTCAACTCCTGGTGGTTGCTTTGCCCCAAGTTTCTTTATAAGTCCCAGTTCTTTTCTCTATAAATATATGCTCCACAGGTGACATCATTCAGTTCCAAAGTTTTAAATGTCATTTGCATGATGATGTCTTCCAAATTTACATCTCCATCTCTGATTATCTCCATGATACCCTGATTCATCTGTCCTGCATTCTTGTGAGGACTAAATTCTGATCTTTTTCTTTTCCCAAATTTATTTCTATGGGGGCCTGGTGAGTCATGTTTACTTCCCAACCTGATTCCGGTATAATATGATATGAGAGATAGAAGACCCTTGCCTTAATTCAAGCATTTCTTTCCACTGACTCCTGGTCTTTTCAACAAAGCCTAACTCTTTCAGCCAATTGTCAACTAAAGAATCCCGAAGCCCACTTATGACTTGTTAGCCCCCACTTTGAGATGTCCCACCTTTTCAGGCCAAACCAATGTATGCCTTCCATGTATTGATTTATGACTTTACCTATAATTCCTGTCTCCCTGAAATACATAAAGCCAAACTGTAACCCAGCCACAGTGAGTCCACTTGCTCAATGCTTCTTGCGAGTGGCTCTGGGCCAGGGTCCTCAAATTTGGCTCGGAATAAACCTCTTTAAATTATTTTTACAGAGTTTGGCTTCTTTTCCGTTAACACTTGACATCTTCAGTTGGATGTCACGTCAAACATAATGCAGCTCCAAACAGACCATATTTCCTTAGATACGTCCTCCTAACCTGTTTAGCTGTCATTATGCTGAAGGAAATTAGAAATATTTTACCCCCAAATATATTTCTTTGACATATTTTGAGATGGCTGCCATGTGTCTCACAGATAGAAATAACATTGCAAATCTGTCTTTTGTGTGGAGAAATTTATATTTGTAGAGAATTTGCATTAACACAACCAGGTCTATCCTTACCTGATCTAGAAAAGATTAACTGAGAATCTGACACCTTAAAAGGTCGGAAAAGAAACATTTACCATCTATTCTCTCTGAGGGCTGCTACTTATCTGTAGGGTTTCATTTACGTAACACCACCACCTTTGCTAGCTAGTCAAGCCTCTTCCTCCCTCCTAAAACTTGTTTTTCTGCTTTCAAGCCCCCATTCTTTAAAAAGACCTCTGTACTTCACTGAGGAGTTGAATCTTCATTCTGAGGATTCCCATGTATACACGTTACATAAAATAAATTTGTAGTTTTTTCCTTCCATTAATCAATCTGCCTCATGTCAGTGATTTTTCAGAGTATCTTAGGGGGCGAGAGCCTTTCCTCCCTACAATGCTACACCTTAGTAAATGGCATCATCCTCAATTCAGTTGCTGAAGTGCAAAATCCAGGTATCAGTCTTGACATCCGCCTGTCACCAAGCCTGTCAGCTCTACCTGCAAAGTAACGCCTGATACAACCCATTATGTCCATCTCCATTGTTGTACCATAGTCTAAGCCACCAACATCTCACATTATTTCTAAAGCCTTCTATCTGACTTCCTGATTTCACTGTGCTTCCCATAGGACATACTCCAAACAGTAACCAAAGTTATCTTTCAAAGCACGTGTGAACTAAAATAATATTTCTCCCAGGTGACTGAATTGACCCCCTCTTGGCCAAGGAGACCCCAGAAAAACCCTAAAGCTGAGTTTCTGGCCATGAGAAGAGAGGTTAGACATGCTCTATCATGCCCCTTCCCTTTTGGATATATTCTCTGTAACAATATGATATTGAAACTACCCTTTATAAAATTAATAAAGGGCCCCAAGGTGGGAACTATAGTAGGAAAATACATGTATATCTCTAGCCCTGGTTCCCTAGCTTGCTTTCCTAAAATTGCTTACCACTTAGGAGTCATACAGCTGATGGTCATAAAGATTCTTAGCTTTCTTCATTGCTCTCATAGATAACATCACCCTTGTCAAATCTAAGGCTAGTTTCTGAGATATCTTCCAGGCCCTGCATTCTGGTGGACTGGCTGACCCACCCAGACCAGTGGCCCACACCAAGAAACTGACTCAACTAGTCTTGAGACCTCCACCTAAGAACTGACTCAGCAAAGACGACAATTTCTGCACCCCTATGGTTCTGCCCTGAACCCAGCCAATTAGCAGACCCAATTGCCTAGCCCTGTGCCCACTAAACTATCTTTAAAAACCCTTTCTCTTAAATTCTCTGGGAGATGCATTTGAGAACTTCCTCCTGTCTCCTCGCATGGTGCCTGTGATATTAAACACTTTGTCTGCTGTAACCCCTGCTGTCTCAGTACATTGGCTTCCTCTTGAGCAGCAGGCAATGAACCTGGTAAAGAAGGCTGCAACAAATACTATATCATTAACAGGCCTAAAGCTATGCAAGACAAAGCTTAAAACACACCTGTAGGCCATCAATTTACTTAACAGATCACTTGAGTTTTGGTGAACGTCCGGTGGCTTGCCTCTAATAACAGATTTCTTTCTCTTAAGTTAAAACATTCTATGCCTTTAAGACAAAGCTTCATTTCTTTAAACAATTACAAATCAAAGAATCTTTAACCATAACACTTGTAACCACCCCACTCCATCCCCCTTTGAGATGTCCCTCTGTTCGGGCCAAACTAATGTATGCCCTCTAAGTATTGACTTAGGATCTTACCTGTAATTCCATATCCATGACTGTATAAAACGAAACTAAAACCCAGTTACCACGGGCACATTTTTTCAAGACCTCTTGAGACCAAGTGCTCCAGGATGGTCACACATGTTCAGCTCAAAATAAACTCTTTAGATTATTTTGCAGAGTTTGGGCTTTTTTTCTGTTTACACACACATCTGATTTTCTTATGTTTCTGCTTAAAGTCCTCTTATGGTTTTTGGTGGCAATAAAAAGAACATCTAAATTTCTATCATGGCATATGAGCTTCTGTGTGATCTGGCCTGGCCGAGTTTTTCCAGCCTCTTCTCCCTTTTTACTTGTTCACTAGAATCAACTCACTCACACTGGCTTCTTGCTAGTCTTTAAAGATCCCAAATTCATTCCTGCTTTAGAGATTGTGGATTTTTCTGGTCCCTTTGGCTGGAATTCTCTGTCCCAGATTTTTAAATTGTTGTTTTCCTCTTGTCATTTGTATTTTACTTCAAATGTTACCTCCTCAGTAAGGACTCCTGCCTCCTCCACTTACTATCAGAACATCCTAGAGTGTCATCAAAGCATCACTCTATGACGATTATCTTGTTTCTTCATTGACTATCTCAGAAGAGTATATGCAGTACTGGGTTCCTATCTGTAATACCACTGTATCCCCAAAGCCTAGAACAGAGTGTGGCACAGAGTAGACACTCCATAAGTGTTTGTTAAATGACAGATTCTATAATTAATAAAGAGAGGTGTAAAGTGTAGGCACTTAAATTTCAATAAGAGTATAGCATTAATCAATTAAGACAAATGACTGATAGCAGTTACTTTCAGCTTTAACGGGAAGAGGCTATGAAAAGAACAGGAAAGCATTGAACTTCCAAAATGGAACAGGCATCAGTGGTTGGATGACAAGAAATAGGGTAGAGTATGTGTGGCAGGAGAAGGCAGCCTGGAACAGAAGACAGATTGCACTTTTATTCACTAATTGAGGATAATACTACAAAGCAGGGTTTCTCAATGTTAGCATTATTGACATTTTGGGCTGGATAATTCTTTGTTGCGGGGGCTGTTTTAGGCAGTGTAGAATGTTTAACAGCATCCCTAGCCTCCACCCACTAGATGCAGTACCACCTTCTGACCTGTGATAACCAGAAATATCTATAGACATTGCTAAATATCTCCTGAGGGGAGGAGAGGCAATATCACCTCTCCTTGAGACTCAATACTATGAAGGAATTTTTTCACATTCACATTTAATTATTATACAAAATTATGTAATGGTGAGTCATTACAAAATCCTCAAAAAGGAGATACAGGAGAAAAAAAATGTGCCTAAATTTTAGAGTTGGCTATGGCTTTCATGGTGGTATGTAACAGGAATGTTTATCTGGGCTCAGTTGAAAATTTCAGCATTAAAGAGTATTTTATTCAATTATAATTCATGGTAGCTTCAAATAGAAAAACCTAGAGAGGTTTTGGGGAATTCTGGATAGAGAATGAGCTACACAGATAGGTGTTTTAAATCTCTGCTCAGCTTCTTAACTAGTTGTGTGACCTTGCCTTGGTGGGTTACCTAATGGAGCTGAACATCAGTTTCTTCTTCTGTACAATAGGAAATGCTATCCCTATATTTTAGAGGTGTTGTAAAGATTAAATGAAGTAATGCATAAAAATACTCTGGCTGAGTGTGTAACAAAGCAGAGACTCTCTTTGAATGGTAGTGATTTTTTCAAAGTAAGTGGATCTTTTCTTTTTATGTCATACAAAAATAGCTCTTGCGAACATACATAATGATATGGAATCAATATACAGTGAAAAACACTAAGAAAATGGCTTCATTATTCCCATGCAAATAGAATTTGACAGGAGTCAAGTATCAATTATAGTACTGCTTTCTGATTACACATTGGACTTCTCGATCATAAAAACCTTCTTAATGAGGTCTGACCCTTTATGCTTGACACATGCTGTCACACTCTCACCTTCATTCTATTGAGGTAGGCCTTCCTGCCAGAAGTAGGTGGGGGTGCTCCTATGTCATCTCAGTTTTTGAAGCACGTCAAAAGCAAATAAAACAGAAAATCACCTTCTTAAACCTTATTAAGACAGATGAACTTTTAGGGCTATCACGTTTATTTGTTGATTTTGAAAAACCTCATTGCAAATTGGTAATGGAATCTTAAATCACATCAGCACAGGTATGATAATCAGTCTGTGCCTAAATTCAGTACAAAAACTTCAGTATGATTCTGTAGTGTCAGATTAAAAAAATATCTTTGCTATTGATTGTCTGATTAAGGGTCAAACCTCTAAGGCTATCTGAGCATGAAAATGCGTCACATCTTATAAAATTTTTTCATTCTTACAAAGTTTGAGTACGGTTTCTAGCTATAAATCATGGAGATAGCATTTGGGAAGGGATTTGCGATGAGACATTTTGGAGATAGCATAAATAAATGGACAAGTAATAGAGCCTGTGGAAGCTTTAACTAGGGCTTTCAAAGCCGTTATTATTTAGTTTCTCTAATCTGAATTGTATTATTTAATTTTCTTAAACTTAAGTACTATTCTCTACTTCATAATCGAGGATAACCCTATTAAAGAAAGAATATGTCTTCTCTCTTGCTCTTTCTCTTTCTCTTCCTCCCTCTCTGGATCTCTTTCTCTCATTCTGGATTTTTCTGTTTTTATAGTTTCTTCTTTATCTGGATATTCCTGTCATCTCATCATCCTTCAGTCAGGAAAATCAGCCAAAAATCTAAACACAACTGTGTGCCCTATAAGGCCTTTTTCTGTGGGTTCCAATTTTCCCCCTGACATCATCTTAATGACTCACACTGATCACTTATTGTCACCACCTCCCGCTATCCTCTGGGACTCCCGTTGGTTGCACTGATATTTACCTCCCAGTCCACGATATTGTAACTCTACTTCCTTGACCACTTCCCCAACTAAATTGAAAGCATCTTCCAGATTTCAATGCCTACCTCCAAGAGGAGGATTACATGTTGAGACTCACATGCATTGCTAAATGTCATGTCTAAGAAACAAGATTCCCAAACAGGACACACTAAAAGTGTGAGCACTGTTAGTGAGCACAAGGACATGCCTGTAGGCAGGTAGTCCAAACATTTGCTTTAGGAAAGCACCGATCTGGGCTTTAGCCCCCTTTTGACTCTGCAGATGATACTTGGTGACTCTAAGGAGTGATCAGTCTTCACAAGTGTCTCTGCCAGTGGGTGATGGTGAGAACTTACTTCAATAGGATGTTTTTGTTCTAATTATGGAAAGGCTTTCCTTCTGAGTGGTCAGATTACAAGAAAAGGAACGCTACTTCCTCCTCATAACAGGTTGACCATTAAGGATTACCTATTATTCATTTGGCACAGATGCTACCCCACTCCAAAATTTCCTTTGCAGCACAGAGGAAAATCCAGGAATTACACTTCTCTGAATCCCTTTTTATGGTTCTAGGTGTAAATTATATAAAACACCACATGCGAAATGCCAAGCATAATTCCTGGCACAGAGTCAGTAGTTAATTAAATCGGAGTGTTTTCTCTCTTTCTCTCTCAACTATGGCTATGATGCCACATTAAGGGCACACATACCAAATCTAATGAATTGATAAGCTGGCGGAGAACAGATATATTCATTAGTGATCACTTTTTCTTGAGAATGCTAACTATAGTAATCGCAAAACCTGGAAATGACCTGATATGAAGTCAAAACGTGGAAGGAATAAAAAACAGTTGAGAGGACAAATGCATTGAGAAATTCATATAATAAGAGTAATTGTAAATTGTGTGTCACATCAAGATTAGGATCCATTTATTAATTAATAATGATTATGCTGTCATTTTGCTGTATTGTATATATCTTCCTAGACTCTCTTGGACCTTCGAGTACTATCTGATAAAATATTAATTAAAAGAAACTTGGTACATTCTAAAAAGTAAAGGGAGGGAAGAAACAGCTACACACACAGCCCTCACAGCATATTCACTGTCCTAAAAAATTTGTCATAGCGTGATTTGGGGTGTTACATTACTTCTAAAAGAGATAACCTTTTTTGGTACCAGAATCATCCTAATTAAACTCTTTGTTTTCTCTGGCTTTTAAAAAGAATTTGAAAGTATCATTCATTCAGTATCTATTACACACTTCTAGGTGCTGAGCTCTCACGACAACTCAAGACAGGAGGATAGATAAGCAAAATATTTGCAATAAAATAAATAGGATAAATCTCCATTCCAAAGAAATAACTAAATAGATATCAGTCACATATGCTGAAGTGAAGGAAGGAAATCGCCAGTAAACAGGCACCTAGTATGTGCCAGGTACTTATCAATATTACCTTAATTCCTTAAGGTATTTTATTAAAAACCTATGAGGGAGATAGATTTTCTTATTCCTATTTAATATATGAAGACACTAATGCTCATTTTGTCCAAGACTACACAATAATAGGTGAAAAGCTTGAATCCAAATTTTTTGACTACAGATCCTGTTCATTTATACTATATTTTACCTCCAAAAAAAAAAAAAAAATACAATGACAATTTTTTGATTTAATTGTGTAATACCACAAGGCATTGTCTTGTACATAGTAATAGATTTTTCATCCAGCACTCCTGGGCTTTGCTGAGGTCCAGGAGCCAGAAAGTCTGCATAAACAATTTCCCTGGGAATGGAGAAAGCCAGCAGTTGTGGTGGATTTGAAATGGCTGAGGGGCCTTGGAGGAGGAAAGTATAAGAGGTTCTTTTGCAGGAACCGGCACACTGGCCTTTGGGTTCAAGGTTATAGCTACCATTGACTGACTCATTCCTGATGTCTTCAAAACCTTTATGATCTACAAGAATGATCAAGGTTGGGGATTTTACATATAACTTTTAATGGATCTGTCCTACATGTTGGTATCTTTTCTGAGTGTCTCTGGGGCACTAGAGCTGACTTTAACCTGAGTAAGCAAGCAAAGCAAGATTAATTATTTAGCGTTGATTAAATGCGTCTCTGATTTAAAAAAAAAAAAAGCTAAAAATTTACGGACGAAAAATACTACTGATTCAGAAGCTGAGCAGCAAGGTGAACCAAGTTGACTGATTTCTGCCTAATGGACACCTCATGAGAGTGATCAAGCTAGCAGGAGCCACATCAGACTGATAAAGTCCCCAGTGTGGAAATGGAAATCCCCAGGAATAGTGTGTGGCCAACACACAAAGGCAAAGAGAGGGGCACCGGTGAGGTATTTTATCAGGCAGCAGAATACTTGAAAAATTGTGTGCATCTGTAAATAAAATGAGGCAATTCTCTATATACTGAGAAGAGGAAATCTCCAAGATAAGTCATTAAGTAAGGCCTGGTGTGGTGGCTCATGCCTGTAATACCAACACTTTGGGAGATAAAGATGGGAGGATCACTTGAGGCCAGAAGTTTGAGACCAGCCTGGGCAACATAGCAAGACCCCCATCTCTACAAAAAAATATAAACAAAAAAAAATTATCCAGGTGTGGTGGTGTGTGCCTATTGTTCCAGCTACTCAAGAAGCTAAGCTAAGATTGCTTGAGCCTAGGAATATGAGGTTATAGAGAGCTGTCATTGCGCCGTTGCACTGCAGCCTGGGGGACAGAGCAAGACTGTCTCAAAAAAAAAAAAAAAAAAAAAAAAAAAAAAAAAAAAAAATCAAGTGAAACAGATAAGGTGTCACTTACAAGAACAATGTGTATGTGTAGTATGTTTACATTTGTATTAAAATAAGAGATATAAAATATTTGCATCTGCTTATTTGTACATACAGCAACTCTGGAAGGACATATTCCATCTGCATCCGGAGAAGGAGCTAGCAGACAGCAGTGGGAAGGAGACTTTTTACTGAAAACTCTTTTATAATATGTCCTACTACAAGCATATATTATCTTACCTAAAAATAGATTTTTAATAACAGGAAAACATCTGTATGTGTATGTACACACGTCTCTGTGAGCTGACAAAATGAAAACATCTGGAGAAATGCTGTACTGTTTTCAAAATGAAAAGATGCCGATTCAGATTTTAAAAAGGATAAAATTCAGAAACTAGAAAGAATAGGAAAGGCCTGTATTCCATTGTTCTCCACTAAAAGCCATGAGTACTAAGACTTTACAAGACTTTTATCTTTATAAGATAAGCAGCCAATATAACTTTAAATGCAGTTTTTCCTTCCCAAACACTTCCACTTACTTCCCTTATTTGAAGCGAAGAGTACATTTCTAGACATATCTATGTGTGAAAGTTGAGCTTCATGAGATCCCAATCTCATTTTTCCTATGTAATAAAAGGGGAAGAGACTTTAAAGCTAGTTATTTTGAAGTTAAAAACTCTGAATTTATATGTGTCCAAGAGTGACCTTGATGACAAAGTTTTCAAGCAAAAAAAAAAAATCTTAAATGATATCTTACATAATACAGCAAATCCTGGATGAGCAGGAGTGTAAAAATCTGAGTCCCAACTTGGCCACATACCTGTGAGACTTTAATAGAGTCACTGTATTGAGTTTTCATATCATCCGTCTCAAGGATATAATTTTACAGAAGTTTCCTTCAGTATAGGGGAAATTTAAATAGCATGTATTTAAATTGCATGCTAGACTGATTACAAAAATGGCTCCATAGCCAGGCATGGTGTGGTTCATGCTTATAATTCCAGCACTTTGGGAAGCCAAGGTGAGAGGATAGTTTGAGGCCAGGAGTTTGAGACCAGCCTGGGCAACAGAATGAAACCTCACCTCTACAAAAATTACCCAGGCATGGTGGCACATGCCTGTAGTCCCAGCTATTTGGGAGGTTGAGGCAGGAGGATCACTTGAGCCCAGGAGTTTGAGGTTGCAGTGAGCTGTGATGACACCAATGCACTCTGGTCTGGGCAACAGAGTGAGACCCTGTCTCAAAAAGAAAAAAAAGAAAGAAAGAAAAGACAAATTGCTCTAATTTCTTCTTTCCCTGTATCCATAGAACTTTCAATACAACTTAGAAGTTCCCTAAGTCTCTTTACCAATCTTTGGATTAGGGTTGGCCTTGTGACTTGCTTTGGCAAATATAACGTAGTGAAGTGACAATGTGCCAGTTTCAAGCCAGGCCTCACATGGCCTTGTGTGCCTCTGCTCACTCTCTCCTATGCATTTGAACAAGTCCAGGCTAGCTTTCTGAAGAAAAAGACGATGTGAACAGGAGAGCCAAGCATGTAAGCTGAGGCCATCCCAGATCAGTTAGCTCCTAGTCCACCTGCCAGCTGTCTGCCAATGCATATGAGACCTGAGCCCAGATAAGCTGAGGTTAACTGAGCCCAGACCAGATTGTCAGAAGTGCCTAGCTGACTCACAGACTCATAAACAATAATAGCTAGTTGTTTTAAATTATTTAGTTTGGGAGTTGTTATGCAGTATTACTGTAATAAGAGATAAACTGAACAGGAAGAAAACAAGGCACTTTTAAAAAGGTATGTGTTTTACTAATATTTGTTCTAATCATCACTGTTAATGGACATGTCTCTTAAAAGAAAAAAGAAGCACTTCTACACAGAAATATAAGTAGACTCTGTTTATAACATTTTCTTTTGAGTTCCCTGAGTTTGGAAGTTTACCTGTGAATTAGGGGAAAATTCTTTCATTCTTCAATCTTGGTCCTATCTGGGGGAACTTTATCTAGAACGATCATGGACTAGATCCCTATATGTAGTATTCAGCACTCAGACACAGGAATATGCTAAGAGTATCCAGCATGCATTTCCATTTCCATCCCCCCTTCTCCATCCCACTTTGCCAGCTGCATTGGGCCACATACACCGAGGGCCCTTACCTAGTTCCTGAGATAATCCTATGGGAAATAGCATCAGTTCACTTTTCCAGATTTGTGGTTCATGTTTCCAGCTCTATGACATGAATAAATTGTGACATAGCCACTAGCCTTTAATATGACCCAATTTCCTCCATGCTAGCAAAGACAAAATTTCAACACCAGTGGAAAGAACTCTTTGGTTGCAGCATTCCCAGTCACCATAATGACTCAGTCCAGAATAATAGGCATCTGTCTTGGATGCCCAGTGAAGCAATTGAAAGGACAGATCTTAGAGGTCAGATCCTGGCTCTGTTAGTAGCCTTGGGTAAGAAATTTAACTACTCTAAACATTGGTTTTCTTGTTTATAAGATGAGGATAACAATACCTTCTGCATTGGGTCTGGGCAAGTAGAAAGGGGAGCAGAGGGAAAAGATTTTTATTCATGCATGCACACACACACACACACAATGGCCCAGTATAACTAAGGGGTAAATAAATGGCAAAAATAATAACGTCTGAATTTCAGGTATGTTCTAGGCAACACAGTACACCTACTTCTAGGATACAGATTTGTACCCTGGCTGGTACTGCTATGCCCTTTAGATTCTGGCCTTCATTGCCAAGTTACCCTAATAACAGCAAAATCTTAAAGCCAAGATGTATCAGACACCGTAGTGACCAGTATTCCATCTGGTTCGGGCTACCTTCCCTTATCCTTCCCTCCCCTGTCTTGTGGTCCACAGATGAACTCCTGGTATATCTGAGGTCTAAGTCCTCTGAGTACTGACAGAAACACAAAGTGTACAACATAGGGATAATCACAAAGATAGAGCCTTCAGCATGGGATTAAGATCAAACATGAAAAAACTGAAAGGCAGTTTTCACTATCCAAAACCAAGCAGTTTATTTCCTTATTTTTGTGAGTAAGAAGAATGTCACATCCTTTAGTGACAGTGAACATTTTATAACAGAGTTATTGAGCCTTTATCATGTACCAGACATTGGACTAAGTATTATACTTTCTATGCATCATGGCTTCTAATTCTTATCACAGCCTTATGAGTTAAGTGGTATCACCATTTTCATTTTATGGCAGGGATAAGTGATACCAAGAGAGGCTAAGTGACTTGCCCAGAGTCACAGAGTTAGCAAGCAGTAGAGGTAACATTTAAACCCCGGTAGTCAGGCCTCCAAGTACTTGTTTTTTTGTTTTTTTTTTTTTTCTTTTTTTTTTTCTCTGTGCTAGTTATCCTAGGCACAGTGTGCAATGGGGTTGGGGTTCTGCCTTTACATGAATTCTTAGACTAGTTCTAAGGCTTTGCTGCCTAAGAGATAGGAATGTAAAAAGCAATTTATACAGTGCATTTTCCTCCAGAATGAAAGGACTCATTTCCTTGTCACAGAGCTGCAGACACCTCTGTGGAAAAAAAATCTCTGATCATTACCAGGAGCATTAGTGGCAATCTCTGACAAGAAGCAAGGGTTTCTTTGTTCTGATAATGACAAAGATGGGTGCTCAGGTGAGGCAGACTATGACACTGCAGTGTAACTCGCTTTCAGCATACCAACACCTTCGTTTAGGGTCATTGTTAAACTTAAAAGAAATAATTTATGAACTGCATTTCGTGTGGCAATTAGCACATAGTAAGTACTCACTAAACGTCAGTTTCCTTCAACTGTCATCTTTGCCAAAACTTTTAATATTTTTCCAATTAAATATTAATGTCAGACACATTATGACACTTTTTCAGCACTCAGAAAACCCTTTTGTTCCTGGAAAATGGCATTTTAAAAGCCCTTACTTCTAGTCTGAAAATGCAGTGTGCTGTTAGTGCTGCTAGCCTAAATGGTCCCTGCCATTGGAGTACCATTTCTATACTCTTACCCAGGAACATTAGTGTTGGCAGACTGAGCCATGGGAAAGCCAGGGCTGCTTACCACATTCTGGGAAGATCTTGAAATGTGTCCTTCCCAGAAGCTAAACATTTTTTATTCAACCATCTACAGCCATGCATAGTTTTGAAAATCTCACCAGAGATAATTTTTAGGAGCTTGTAATGAAGGTACATGCTTGAGGAAAATAACTCTATTATGTCACCTTTATTACAAATTCTGAATCCTCCAATACATCTTGGATCTGTCACCCAGCAGAGGACCTGGCACATGGTAGGCACTCAATAAGTGTGATTTGTGTAAGGAGCTCTTTGAAAAGGCCAAATGGCCAAATGTTACTTAAAATTAACATAAAATATCTTCTAAGAACCAACATTATTTTCACAAAATGCAGTAAGTGGGTATGATCTATTTAGGGAAGAAAATGGCTTCCTCCATGACTGCCAATGGGGGAAGAGTAACTTAATTAAATGACTACCCAGATAAGATGCTGAAGAGAATATTAACTATTGCCAAATAAATATATCCCTGCTGTTACTCATATGTTAGCAAGCTACAGTAAGTAACAAGTAGTTTGTCTATATCTCTGTAAGACACTCCCCTCAAACTTCCACAATCTCCCAAAGAGAATTCCGTGTATGCAATAGCTTACAGTATAAGAAAGACCATCTTGAATAAATTCTCTAAATTTGGTAAAAATCTATCAAGTTATATTTTGCATGATGAAGCAACAAAGAAAGAAAAAGAATGAATATTTCATTTTATTTATATGTCTTAGACTAGGGAAATCTGTTCCAATAAGATTATAAGGACACTATGGATTTATTAACCTATGGGAAGGGTCCCATGTGTGCTAAAGATGGAGATTGATTTTTTTTTTCCCCACTGAGCAGCCTAATGTACTTAAAAAGCTTAATTAGAGCCAATGTTCAATTTTCATGTTTTTCATTAATAACATTTGAGCTGAAACCATACTGAAAAAGTAGGACTCTGTACCATATACTTCTTTCCTATTCAATCAGGCCCTCAAAGTTAATTGTAAAGTTCTTAGAAGGGAAGAAGTCCTCTCACTTAAATTAAGATTGCTTAGAAGCATAATGTACCCTAGGTGGCCTCTTAGCAGAGATAGGAGATAGGACATAGGTGGACACTAATTGCATAAAATCCACTTCAGTAGTAATTAGAAGGTAATCAGATATATCTAAACCAATAACATGATATTTTAAAAACTTAATAACCATCTAATTAAAATTCTACAATTAAATGTTTAACATTTACATTATGTCAAAATTTTCCATGCAGATTTTTGAAAACAAATATCTTATTTTCCTTGGAAGACAGAATAGTACCTTCAGTGTGACCTACAAAAGCCATTGAAGACAAACACATTCATTAGCATAAGACTATCCAACCCCCAGCAGTGTCTACAACCCAAAATGCTCTGCTATCATCACAATTCAATTAGCATGAGGTACAAGGACAATTCCCCACCCCCAGCTACTCAGTTAGCAAACTCAGCACCAAGCTTGTTTTGCCCTGGTAAGCAGGTGGTGAATGTCATAAAGGTAGGCTTAAAAACTGGGAAGCTGATGGGAAAGGGATAAGATAAGCTGGATACCTAGTAGTTTAAGGACTGTCCTCAGCCAATGCTTCTTTTCATTTGTCCAAAAAATGAATTTTGAGAAATCTGTTCTGGAAACCATTGGATTGTACATTTTAAATGAGTGAATTATATAATGTGTGAATTATATCTCCATCAAAAAAATCTGTAACATTCTATATTTCTTTGTCACTATTTTCTAAACCTTCCCCATAGGTCTGGCTTGCACTCAGCTCAGTTCTTCTGTGTTGGGTTACATGCATCTTAGCACCCAGCCTTTCCTGATGGAAGGTAGTCACATCCTTAGAGCATAGATCTTTCTCTTTCTCTGTATGCTAAATATCCTCTGTGTTATTTTGGTATTTTTATGTGGGGATACTGGTCACTGATAAAGATATGTATTAATTAAAAGATTCAAGATGCCATATCGCCATCATTTCTAATAGCTGAGTAATATTCCATGGTATACATATACCACATTTTGCTAATCCATTCATGAATCGATGGGCATTTGGGTTGTTTCCACATCTTTGGTTCTCCTGGAGTGAGCTGGAACCCATTCTATTAAGTGAAGTATCCCAAGAATGGAAAAACAAGCACCACATGTACTCACCAGCAAACTGGTTTCCCTGAGTGCACATTTGGGATTCACACCAATTGGGTATTGGACAGAGGTCGGGGCTGGGTGGAAGGGATGGGTGTATACCTACTTGATGAGTGCGATGCGCACTGCCTGGGGAATGGACACGTTTGAAGTTCTCTCTGGGGGGGATGGGGTGGGGGGAGGGGAGGAGTGCACACCTATATGATGAGAGTGATGTGCACTGTCTAGGGAATGGACACAACTAAAGCTCAGACTCGGGGGGATGGGGAGGCATGGGCAATGTATATAGCCTGATCTTTTGTACCCCCTTAATGAGCTGAAAAACAAACAAAAAATAAAAATAAAAATAAAAATAAATAAAAAAAAATTAAAAAAAAAAGATTCAAGAGTTCCAAGCTTCTTATGGAGATGTTTAGAGTACCAATTGATAGGTGTTATGTATTACAAGATATCAAGAGCTCATAAGAAGGTAAGAATATTTATTACATGGACCAAATCAAGTTGAGCAGCCAAAGCTTTCTCATTTGTGATATAGAATGTTTTGATAATGTTTTAATGTTTTATTATGTTTTTTATTATATGATGTTTTGTTTTGCTGAGATGGGAGGGAATGGTGAAGGTGTTTTACTATGGGCAGAAAGGGGTGTATAACTTTCGGGTTAAGCGTACTCTTTCAGGCTGGTTTTGAAATGTATTTCATGCCACAATGGGTACTAGAAATGAAAACAACCCTAGGAATTGCAGGTCCATTGAAATTGAATTCAAAAACATTAGACTCCAATCATAAAACAATCATATATACTAGGTAGGACAACGGTGATAATATTAGTATTACTGGGTAGATTGACAGACTAGCCAAAGGCTCCTCAAGGTTGCTTACAGGTGATATTTTTTTTTTTTTTGTATCTTTTCATCTCTACTATGCAAAAGCCTAGGTCTCTATCAATGTCCTGGGACTAAGAATATCAGTGGGGCAAAATATCTATTACCTATTTTTAAATGGCCATTTGAATCATTACAACAAAGTATCAGTAAATAAAAAGACTTTTATTTTTGAAAAATAATTGTGCAAGCGATCTGGCCTTTTTTTTTCTTTTTTGTTTTGTTTTGTTATAGCATAGAGTTCATTCCATGAGAGAGGCTTAAATACCATGTGGAAAAGAGGAAAGTAGGCTTACTTTCCCTTACTTCTTTCATATAATCCAGGAACAAGTCCTGCTGATTTAGCCCACTGGTGTAAGTAGATACTGTCCATTCTATCTTAACTGCCACCACCCCGGCCCCAAGCCACCCTATATCTCACACAGACTACTATCAACAATACTCTCCTGTCACCTCACAATTATTGTTGCTCCACTTTCTCTACTGAAGCCAGAATGATTTTAAAATACAAATATGATATTTTTATTTAACACTCTTAAAAACCCTAACTATGCTCTTGAAATTTCAACTCATATTGATAAAGTGGTTTTTGAAGTTAGAAGTAATCTGGTCCTAGCAAACATACTTCTCCGACTTCACCTTCCACTACTCTCTCCCAAAGTCACTATGTTCTAGCCCCTCTTAGCCTCTTGTTCAACTAAGGCTTTTTATTAACACTGCTCCCTCTGCCTGGAATATTCTTTTGCTCAGCCAACAGCTATACATTCCAAGCCTAAGTGGGACCTTAACTACCCCTTCTTTAAAAAACAGTGTTCTTACCCCCAGAATCTACATATTCTCTGCTGTCATAGCTCCATGTACTACTTCTTTTAGCCTTTAACACAATTAAATTTAAAATTATTTATGAATTTGTTTCAAATGTGTTTTTCTGTTAGACAGTAAGCTCTGGGGTGCAAAGACTGTCCTATTCATTGTTAAATGCCTCACACTTAGCATTGTACCTAAAACTCATTAGAAGTTCAAAATTATTTGACAAATGAGAGAACGAATAAAATCAATGAGGAGTACCCATAAGAGCCTCTCTCACTGTAATAGCAGGTGGACCACAGTCTAGAGAAACAAAAGTCTCTTACTATGGGCTCTTAGCCTATGCTAGGCACTAGATATACAAAAATAAATGCAATGCTCTCTGCTTCCAAACAGCTACCTCCCAGTTTAGTGGGAGGCAAGCTGAGGGGACAATAAATAGATAAACCAGAATATAATGTAGTAAATGCTAACACAGGGATTTGAACAATGTTATGTGAAGTGGAGAGAAATGAACACATGCTGATGAGGAATAAAAAGCTCACTCTTTTGTAAAGATATAAAATGTAAGTGCATTTGAGTCACAAAAAGAATATTAGCACAATGTTCAGTGCTTGGAAAAAGAAAATTCTAGTTGGCTAATACTTGTTTGTGGCCATTAATGGGTCCTTGTCAATACAGAACCCAAAGCAAAAGGACCCCTGTGCAAAATGAGACTATGGTTACCTTCCTCATCTCAGAGAAATTGCTTCCCATTCTCCACTGACTTGTCTTGTCTCCATTGAATCCATTCAACTTCTATCCCCAAAACTCCTTCACTACCTGACTTCTTAGGATTGATGGCTCAACTAGGATTGAGCTTTGCTTATGATTTTGCTGCCTCTAAGTTCTGTTTTTGGGTTTGCTGTCTCTTCCCACACGTGAAAACTATATTTTGACAGTGTATTTAAGAGAGTCACTGCAGCAGTCAATAGATAAATGAGTGAAGCTGTACAGATGGGGGTAGAGGTGAGAGGAAGCTGAGGTAACAATTATACAGATTTTTCAATAATTCATGAATTTTTTTAAAGAAAGGGAGGCACTGCAAAGCCAAGGCTATGAGACAAGGAGAGAAAGTAATAAAATGATGCTGGTTTTTGATAAAATATTGGCTCCCTCTCCATCTCTGGGTTATTCCTCTCTATAGTTAGACCTTGACTATGACATCGATGGGGTGTCCATTCTAGATCAACATGTTGAGGATAGGGCTATAGTTTTCAGATTTTGATTAATAAGTCCTGGACTTGCTAAAGGCTATGTATTTCTACTAACAGAGCAGCCAAATGTTAGTCTACAAAATTAAAGTAAGATAGCACTTCAAGATAAACTATAAACGTGATTTTAACTAGGTCACTTCAAGGCTATTGCTAGGGGGAGAAAAAGTCTTCTAATTGCTTGCTATTGTAAATGCTGCACAGCCTAATACCTCACAGTGTGAAGAGTAAATTAGAACAACTTTTCATTGACAAAGATTAAACTTTTTCATCATTTCTAAATTCCTGGGGATTTCCCCCACTGCTTCTATGTGTTTTAAGCTTTTCAATTAAATCTCCTGGGTAGTGGTTGCAAGAATGCCCACTGACAAGGGAATGTTTGTCTCTGGGAGAGTTAAACTACTTCAGTAGAGTTTCTGTCTTGGTTATTCCTGTTTAGGCTGAATCTCTCAGCGATGGTACCTCATCAGCACACACTGCTAAAAGCAAAGTACAGGTTACATTCCCTGCTATCAGCACTGAACTAATGATGCATTTAAGTTTTGGAAGAGAAAGTTTGTGAAAAGTCAGAAAGTCAAGAAGAGACAACCTTGATAACTCACTTGCTTTCCCTAGGATAATTTATTTTGATATTTGGGAGCCTGCACCAGGAATATAAACCCTCATGAACATGCCACTGTAGAATGGCGTAAGAAATATAAGCTTCTGCCTTCCAATTCTCCAACAGCTCTGCCTCCAACTCACCTTGATCCCTCTCACTGAGTGTTTTGAATGCTTTCCTGGGCTGCCACAGAGATCACACTGGAATTGCAACTGTTTTGGTCCATCCCAGGGATAGAGAAGTCAATTAAAATCAGCTTAGAAGTAGTCCTGGGAAAGGTTGTATTTCTTTCTATAAAATATTTCTGGTGGGACTAAGGGAAAAGACAGCTTTCAATTTTAAACAGTGTGTATGCTTGAATGATAGATCAAAACAGCCATGTGGGAAACTGGTAGCTTGGAAGGCTGTGGTGGAAATAACAATAATATTTTAAATTCAAGTATTAATTCTGATTGAAAAACACAAGCCAGAGAAGGGGATCCCTAGCTGCCAGGAATGAGGTAAAAGATGAATTCATTTAAAAGATCTTTATTTTCTAAAACTCAAAATTGCCTTAAGCAAGAAAACATTTGCAAGATATTACAGATGGGAGAAGAGGGCAAATGGATCAGTAATTTTATTTTAAATATGCTGTATGTATTTAATTAGTTTCAAAACAAGGATTAGTGAGAGAGACTGCAGCTGGGAAGGCAAGTTTTTTTTTTTTTTTTTTAATTGAGCAGCTTAAAAATCATCTCAATTCAGATTTGACAGATACTTAAAACCCACAGATTTAGTGGTAAATTGGGTATCCTAAACTATGAAGATGCATACAACTTTGATACCATCTTATCACTCATAAACATGAAAAAACATGTTCAGCAGACTGTTTTCTAAGCTTTTATTCACAATAGCTTGTGTCTACTATGACTACTTTAAAAAGAGGACACTGGAGAAATTAAGTGGGCAGATATTCTTCCATGGAAACCTGGCAGTCCAGCACTTACCAAAAAACTAAGCTATGGAACTAAAGAGCTACAGAAGTAGCATATTTCAGAACGATTATTCTGAAGATTACTGCTTGGGGAACCATGCTTGTATGATAACTCTGGAGAATCCATAGTGAATGCAAGATACTCTGGTTTGCCTTACTACTTGGTTCAATTTAAAATATGTTTATGCATAGGTCATTAGCATTCTTCCAAGTGTAGATTAGCTCTGAGTTCAGGAAGACTTATTGTTACAAATTTTTGTTAACTTAAGGTGTTTGAAGGTGAATGTATGTGATCTACAGAAGTATAACTTGAGATTTTTTAAATTTTTATGGGAAGTTGAAAAGCATAAAGTAAAAAAAAAAGTAAAGAAAAATGTATCTTATTTATATGTGCTGTGGCATGTGACAAAAACAATCATGATTCTCTGCAGCTCCTCTCATCAAGAAGTGGTCTATTTCTCCACCTCTTGCATTGCATTGACCTGTGACTTGTTTTGGCCAATAGAATGTGATGGGAGTGAATTTGTGCAAGTTCCCAACCTGGGTCCTAAAAAGCTTTGTCCATTTCTATTCACTGTCTTGAAACTGAGCCACCATGTGAACAAGCCCAGATTAGCTGGCCAGTGATGAGAGATAACACGGTCTAGTTGCACTCATTGCCCCCACAGCCAGCAGCCCCAAGAAGCAGAGCTGCCAAACTGACCAGCAGCTGACCTTAGACACACGAGTGAGCTCAACTAAGCCCAGCAGAAGAACTATTTAGTTGAGCCTAACCTACATTTCTGATTAAAAGACTCATTAACAAAAGAAATAATTGTTGTTTGAAATCACTAAGTTTTGGGGTAGTTTGACATATCATAAAAAATAACCAATACATGCACACATAGAGAATAAATGTGACAAAGCTATCATTGCGTATTGCACTAAACTGCTATTTTAACTCCTTTGGATACTCAGAGAATTGATTTAAAATTAAAACCATCTTTTTCTTTGCTCTGGCAAAATGAAGAAAGAGGTTTAAATCTTTGAGTAGTATAGTAACCTGTACCCTCCCTTTTGGTTGTGAAATTGAATTATTTTTCCTTTGATTCTAGGTCCATAGCAAAGAATGCTTTTAATAGCTATTCACTGTAAGCCCTTCTTTCCATTACCTACTATTAAGAAGGGGGGAAAAGACTCTTGTAAAATATTAATAATTCTGCAGGACACACAAAAAAGCATCCTGCACATATTATGTGCAAAAAAGCAAGGAAAACCCTAAATCCTTGTCCTCCACTCCCCTCTGTCCTTCCTGGGTTATAATAAGGGCAAGAAGAGTAAATAAAGAAAAGCTGTCTAAACTGTAACAAGAGCGATCTTTTGCTCAATCTAAGGTGTTTTCTTTTTACCCCAAGCAATGGTGACAAGTGAGAAACACGATGTACAAGTGTAACAGTTATGACCTATCTTAGTATAACCAGGATAAAAACAATGGGTATGCATTTCTCAGAAGCACCTTCTAGCACAGAGATTAAAATTTACTCTTTTATGAATAACTCAAATTCTCCCTCTTGTGATCTCATTTTTTGGCATGAGGCACAAACCTCATTCAAATTCCTCCCTCAGACCTTCTCCCAGTGTAGAGCCCACTTAGGACATCATCTCTAATGAGCATTTCATTTGTATGTTTTTTTTCCCCAATTATAATGCCACTATCATAAGATGGAGCACCATGATTTTCCATTCTTGTGGTGAAAATAATGTCAATCATTCTGTAATTCTGCATGTGTTCTCTCTACCTCTTCCTAGAAGAACATACGTTTCTTCCTGAATTTACCATAATTTGACTCTGATTCTCCCTTGTTAACACTGATACTCTTCCTTCTGTGAGAATGCCTATCTTATCAATACTTATTCAAAAGAAATGAAAGAAATATTGTTCTATTTTCATTCTGGAAATATGTGCTTTATACTTAGAAGATAAAATACAGCATGAAAAAATATATAAGGTAGAATCCACTCCCCCTCCCCACACACAGAAATGAATGTGCTAATAAAAGAGTTTAATTGCTGGGCTCACTGTATAACTGAACACGTCTCCCTTTCGGCATTGATCAATCTGCCGTACATACACCCTTTAAAGCATGGGGACCCAGAATCACTCATCATTCCAACTTGATTGCAATTAGAGTTAGGAAGTCAGATTGGCACACTTTATTCTGTGTATGCAGTCACAGATATCTAGAGAGAAAGTAAGAATATTCATGAACAGCTGAAGACAAAAATACTCCATTTCTTTTTTCCCTCTGAAGAACTGTTCTGAAACACCAGGGGGTGGTTTTTCTTGTACTGATGAGAAGTCACATTATTAGGAAGTGCTCAGAAAATGTGTTCTCCAGTGCTCAGATAGAATGTAAGCTCTTCTCATTCAGCAAATGTTCTTTGGTGTCCTGTTTGTGCTAGGCATTGTTCTAGGCTCTGAGAGTATTGTGATGAACATGACAAAATAGTGCTTTAATGAAGCTTGTTTGTTAGTCTGGGGAGCTAAATCATAGTAATGAAAATAAAATATATGAAGAAGGAAAATATCAAGTAGGGATAACTACTATTGAAAAAATTCAATGCAATGATTAAGTGCAGGAAAAAATGAAGTGACCTGCTATGGACTGAATTGTGTTCCCCCAAATTCCTATGTTGAAGCACTAACCTCAGTGTCACTGTATTTGGAGATATGGCCTTTTGGAAGTAATTAAGGTTAAATGAGGTCATAAGAGTGGGGTTCTAATCCAATCTGACTGATGGCCTTATAACAAGAGGAAGATATTCTCATCCTCTCTCTCTCTTTCCTCCCCATATACACTAAGGAAAGGCCATCTGAGGACATAGTGAGAAGGTGGCCATCTACAAGCCAGGAAAAGAGCCCTCACAAGAAACCAAACTGGCTAGAAACTTGACCTTGGACTTCTGGCCATGGAACTGAGACAATAAATTTCCGTTACGTCACACAGCCTGTGGCATTTTGTTATGGCAGCACCAGCAGACTAAGACAAAAGGAAAGCCTGCACAATATTTAAAGAAATCTTATGAAATTTATCTTATTTTCTTCGAAGTTGGACACAAAGACAAGAACTATTCCAGCCTGACAACTGCTCTTACTATAAATTTCAAATTTTTCAATTGCCTTATCTCCCCTGCCCAGCCCCACTCCCAGGGGATACCATGAAAGAATGAGAAATTCTGAGAAGGAGAAAAACTTATTTTATCTCACGCCTGACTGAGAAATTTACTCTTGAGGCGATGTGGCTGCAGAGTGATGTATACATTCCCAGTTCATATCCTCATTCCAAATGCATTGCTCTGGCCTCACCTGTTCCTCTTTCAGCATCTCTTCCCAGCCTCCTCAACCCCTTCCGTGCCCAGAAGAACCAATATATGGTTCTGAAATCTGTCAGTCTGACAGTTCTGTTCATTAGCTGTGAAGCCTTCTCAAGTTATTGAAACCATCAAAACCTTGGTTTCCTTATCTGGAAATTGTAGAAAAAATAGCTATATCACAGGGCTATTGAGAAGATTAAATAAACATAAATAAAAGTGCCTTATTTATGGCAAAATGAGTGTTGTTATATTTACTTACATTTTCCCTTCCCCTTTTTAGTCCTGCCTCTCATGCTTATGAAATCACTCAATATCCAAGCAAAAGATTGTGAGCTTTCTCACGAAGTTTCCATGGTGCTTCTTTATTGGAATGCTCTGTGCACCTTTCCTCCATTCCTTAATTCCTTTTCCTGGTTCATTCTTTGGCTTCTATGTTACTTCCCTCCTCCAGATGGTTTCCTTGTTTTCCCAACACTGCCTTCCAATAGATGGTCTCATAGCACCACACATCTTGCACATAGAGTGTTTAACACAATTGTGTCTTTACATTTATTTGTATGATTGTATGGGGTCTTTCCCCTCATAGCCAGACTTCTTTGGGGGAAGAAATCATATTTGTTTGTTCACTATCATATTCCTAGCACCTGTTACAGTGCTTAGTGTATAAAAGGTACAAAAATATTTTTGAAAAGTTTTTAAGCCTTCATTTTGGTCATTTTCTTCAGTATTTCCATGTGAAATTTCATGTTTTGGAATATATTCCAATTTTGGGAAAGTTAGTTTATATCTCAGTTTATTTTTTAAACTGTACTTCATGGGGTTGGGTTAGTAACTCTCCAGGGCTGCTTGTACATCTAAAAATCTATGACTCTCTCACCTTTGCATGTTTCTAAGCCATTCTATCTCATCCATTGGTTTCAGTAATTCCTGCTGCTTTACTTCCAATAGTTGTCCATTAACTTCCAATAGTTATAGGACAGAGTGTTTAAGGGTAATTAGAAAAGCACACTAAGCTAAATCTTTCCCAAGCAACACAGAGGACAAAATAAAGAGGGTCAATACTCATTCACCAATTTCAGATGGAAACCTCAGTCGGCTGGTTTGCTTGACCTCATTTGTGCTTCATTTCTAAGGATAGTGTGTACATATTTTTTTTTTTTTTTTAAGATGTCAAACACCCCATATGCTTGGCCACTTTTGAAAATATGTGAGTCATCAAAGTCTAAAATTCAGAGCTACTGCAACCTCCCCTACATTTATCCCTTCTAAGAAAAAGCTAGTCATTTTAGAGATCTACTTCATGTTTCAGGACAGAATTGCAGGGTCCAAAGTATAGCCTATAAGTATTGTTGTAAAAGGAACGCAGATATGAGAATAACAGCAGTGAAGTTCATTGATGCTCAGACACAAGTAAGAGCAAAAAGCCAGTGGCACTGCCAGAATCTTATTGAAATGGGTGTAGATATAGGCCTTGGAGCTTTCCCTGAATGAGTCTTCCCTTTGTACTTGATTCTGAAAGCTTTTTCACAGCTATGATGTCCAGTGACTCAATACCAAATGCTATCTTTGAAAGGGAACACAGACTCTGAGGCCTCTTTAAAGTTGTAATTAGGTTGTTTCCCTCATGAAAAGCCTGGAGGAAAGGGGTGCGAGCTGACTCTTTTCAGATAAAATTACCTTTGAAGAGTCTTCAGGCAGCCAAGTGTGCTACAACTATGAAGCAGCATGTCACACCTGATGCAATGATTTGATGGTCTGGTACACTTCCGTGCAAAGAGTACAGTGCAAAATTCCTTTCTCCTTCCGCTGGCCATTGATCTTTTATACTTGCTTCATGCCACCTTGATCTCACTTAGAAAGGTCTGAGAGTAACATCAAATCCAGCAAAGAGATAGGGAAGGGAAAGAAGAATTAGACTCATTCAAGAGAATAACTTTCTGAGCTGGAGGTCTCTCAGTGTTACTCACTTTACTTTCCCTTTTGGTTTGTTTGGAGTGAAAAAGGCAATAGTACAGAATGCAATCTGAGCCTGTATGTTCCTGGCAACAAGGGTCCCAAAAGCTGAAAACTAATGGCCCTTGAATACTTATTAAGTGTCAAGCACTGTTCTGAACACTTAGTTGTATTTCCTATTTACCATGTCTACCCCGTCAGATAAATAGTGTACCCATGTTTTGTAGATGAGGAAACTTGTCTCTGAAAGGTAGAACAATGTGCTGAAGTTCACACATGGGGATCAGCCTCAAAGCCATCCCAAGACTCTCAGAGACTTTAGCTCATGCTTTGTCTTTCACTCTATGCTATAAAAAATGGGGAAGAAAAAAGAAGAGGTTGACATCATTAATTCTCTTCATACGAGCTTACTGGAATTGTAGAGAAAAAAAATGGCTTGAGGGAACTTTTAACTCTGGCCAGCTGTTTCATTAACTTATAATCATATTTTAGGAAGGGAATAATCAGAATGAATGTGGCTAGTTCAGAGTAATTGTTCTTCTAATTATCCATTCATTCAACAAATATTCATTCCTCTTTTCCTCAACGAGGTGAAAATCAGAAAAGGCAAAATTGGAAAAAGGTAACTTCAGTGCAACAAACATAATGTAAAGGATTTCACCCATATTAATTGCTCAATGAATTATAGTTATCTTCATGTATTAAAAATAGAAAAGAATGTTGCAATAGCTGCAATAGAGATATACAAGGGCTTTTAGGGTCACATAGGGGAAAGTGATGCATTATTTCTGGAGAAGTCACAATATATGAAGGTGATATTTAAACCACATCTCAGAGAATAGAGTAATTGTTTAATAATAAGACCACAATGAAGAGTATAATAAGAAATGGAGGCAGCAAGAATAAAGGCACGAAGTGCGAGTCCAGGGAGTGCAGGAGTGTGGATTAAGTGTGGAGAACTGATAGGAAAAGGCTGCATGTCTTACTTCTCTAAAGGAATAGCAAATATTATTTATTAATAGATTGGTCTGAATTATTTCTAATACACTATATAATAGAAAATATCAAGTTGTCTCTAGATATTCAAAAACCTTAGTGACTTTTTCTTAACCAACATTAGCTTATAAGTATATTGTTAATTTAATAAGAACAAGGCAGTGTTTCTAACGGTGCAATAACATATTCAATAAGCTATCCAGTTTTGGGGTGGCAAGTAGAAGAAATGTGGATATAAGGAATGAGAAGGCTTGAGAATGTGCATTATGACAACATGGTTCAGTATGATCTTTGCAAGGCTTAGTAACATATTAATATGATCTTCACAAAAGAAGACAATAGGAATACGTTCTAGTTGCAGTATATATACACAAGGTATATGTATATTCAATATTACTATTAATAGAAAAATTAACTTTATATGCTTAATAAGTATTAATTATTTATGCTGTTTTGGAGATTTACTAATATGTATCATGCAAGGTTCTTATTAACATATGGAGTATACATGTAATAAAGAAAGGATATAAAACACAGTAAATACATTGCAAGATAGAAAATGATCCTTGCCCTGAATAATACCACAAAGGAATCTGGGACCTTAATGGCAAAAGAGCCCTCTTCTGTTAAGTGGCCTAAGGCAAAACACTGTGAAGGATGTGACATCTTACATATAAGTTGATATTACACATTTATAGTGAGGGCTTTGAAATTACCTATATAATTTGTCCTTGGTCCCTGAATCATTACCAGGCTGGGTTAAAGAAAATCTTGGTTAAAATATTTTAGCCTTGGCAATCACGTAAAAAATAGTGGTTTTTTGTTTGTTTTTGTTTTTAACACTCACTACTTCTTTGAGTCTGTAATAATGAAAGTGCAGTGTGAATAAATTCTGGCAAAATCTGGGTCTTGAAAAGGAATCATAGGAGGGTCAAAGAATTTCAGCATGTAGGACAGCAACCACCAAACCCCCTTGTGAAGGATTCCAACCTGGAAAACTCTGAATCTTCAAAAACTACAATCAGAAGCTTCTAGAGATAAAAGGGTGTATAGATGAGAAAATTAAGATCCAAGACCTGTAATATAAGCTCATGCAGGTGGTCAGTAGCATAGATTTTGTATACAGATGTTCTTATTCCCACTCCATTTCTATTTCCCTCATGTTCTATGCAACTCAGAAGCTCTAAGTCAACTCTGAGGGCCAGGAAAATATTTGAGCTATCTTGTATGCCCATAAGCCTAAGGGTTTGTATACATTATGAACTTAGCAATAATTTATTGACTAAACAAGTTGAATTTCTAGGACTTAATGAAATGAATTCCTATGGAATGAATGCAAAGGATTAATTGAAAAAAATCCCACAGGATAAAGTCACAGTTCCTAATTCACTCTCAGTTGGTCCACCCAGACTAGTAATGGAATTCCTATGTGCATGCAATAGCAGTGTCTGGATAAAATGCAATACTATGCTGTCGGCTCAGGGAAATAGAGACTCATGTTGAAAAGTCTGAGGTTAGGGATTCAAACTCCATGCTGGTTGTTTCATTTTAGATTTCTCTGCATTCATAAGCTAAGACCACTAGCTGGTCTTATTATCACAGGGAAACTAGAAGGAATTTGGATGGGTTCAGTAAAAAAATATTTCATCTCTTGATTGGCAAGACCACTTGAAAATATAATTTTAAGCTATCATGAAGTAGTTAAAAACATGGGCTCTGGAACCAGACTGCCTGGAATTGAATCATAGTTTTACTACTCAATATATATGCAACCTTGGTCAGGTTCATATAATCTTAGTCTTGATTTCTTCATCTTTAAAATGGGTACAATAATAAATATATAATTCATAGGGATGTGCTTATTAAATAAGGTATCTAAGTAAAACATTTACCACTATGGCTGGCCCAGAGTAAACACAAAATGAATGACAGCTTTTATTAATTTTATACCTTTTGCCTGGTATCTAAAATTCTTCCATCTAAGAAAATGTAAGTTACCTTCCTCCTCCCGATTTATTAATTTTAGAAGATTATTGATGTTTTGTTTGGCCCTCTTTTAGCAAAAATTACAGAGAACTTGATTAATTAAAAGCCTAAATAAATTTATCAATCTGTCTGTAGTAAAATTTAAAGGCGATTAGCTCTATAACCTCCACCTTAGAAGTATGGGAAAAAGGTACTACGGAAAACAATCAAACAAATGAATGAGCACACAAACACCCATCAAGATTTCAGTTAAATTTAAAACAATTCAATTTATTTTATAGGTCAGATCACAGGATACAATACTGTATTTCCTTTATTCCCGTATACATATTGTGGAGAAGATAGAGAAAAGGTAGAAAAATTAAAAAAGGCAGCTTAATTTTGAAAGCTCTGAGCTATACTTAAATTTCAGTTGGGAATGATTCCTTAAAAGATAATACAGCAACTTAACAAGTAAATTTTCTCTAAAACAAACTGGAAAGAAATCGGATTGATGCTAATGGAACTGAGAAGGGAACTGAATGGACTATAAAAGCCTAGGCTGCTATCCCAGGCATAAAAAGATGTGGAAAACCAATCTAAGGTAATTCAGTTCATCACAAAAACACATTGTCCAATTGGAGGTACTATGAATAATACCTTAACGCCTGTCACAATAGATGGGGACAGTCTTTCTGTTATTCTTTTATTCTGAGGCAATCTCTTTGTGGAACTTTATTTGTATAGCTAACACTGAATGAGGGAGCTCTTGTGAGGACTTGTGCACCATTATTGTTGCCAGGGAAACCGGGTCTTAATTTCTAGTGGCTGAATGCCAAAGAAAACAGGCTACACAGAGAGGAAAGAAATTTGGTAATGCTGGATTTGTTGGAAATATTTAGTGTTAAGGGTCATTTTGGGGGGCATACATACAATTGAGAGCAGAACCATAAGTACCCCCCCTCCCCTTTCTTCACCCCACTGGATTTAAATGCACCACCAAATAGCTGTTTGATTTTTAGTTGATGCAGCAATATGGTAATTATTATGCACAGAATTTAGATGTAAAGTGGAAAAAATTAATGATTAGTATAGTTCCTTGTTAAATTCCAGTAGAAGCAACACATAATTATCCTTCTGACAGCTCAAACCAGCTTATGGGGAAAAGCTTACTGTTTTCAATTTACAAGGTTCTTGCTCAGACCAGGGAACTATATGTGCTTTGTGTGGTATTGCGTAATGGCTCACAACAGTGATGCTTTAAGTGCAATAGAAGAAAAAGTAAAAACCAAAACTGCTTGGATTTAAAAATAAAACAAACAAAAAACAAATCTCACCTCATCATACTCAAATATATCTGCTATATATTGATTTGTTTAGAATCTACTACAACTTGGGAATTTGGGGTTTTAGATTTCCTGCAAAATTATATCTTAAATACACAGTGATAGAAGGTTTTTGGGCCTCTAGGCCAAAATAAATCCTAGACTGTAAGTCTGTGGCAAAAAAAAAAAAAAAAAAATCCTGTAAAACAAACTAGAAAGAAGAAAGGGGAGAGAAAATTGGTGAAAAATGTTAGGGAGAGAGTGTGTGTACATGCTGCCTCTCAGTACAGAGGCTTTTTTTCTAGGAGCATATAGATTCCTTGACAAATTTACTTATCTGTAACTAAACTGAAAGTAATTTTTAAAATATTGGTAAATGCCTTTGGTGGTTTTACTTTACCCACACGGTGGAGACATACCCTAATCATGTTCTTTTAGGGTTTTTATTGTTTCCCTGCTGCTAAAAAAAAAAAAAGAAAAAAAAAAAGAAAAAAACAGAATGCTGAAAGTAAAGACAATCAAAAGTAAAGGACTTAAATTTTAAGGAGGTAAAATTATTTTTTCTTTTTCTTTTCTTTTCTTTCTTGTTGGCCTTGGTAGCACTCTCATGGAACTTTCAGGAAAACAAAGGGACCTAGTCCTTTTTGTGCTTAGAGCTTCTGCAGCCAGTAGATAGGCAATCTAAATGAAATCAACTGGGTCTTTTGGCAGAGAGCCACAAAAGACAATAGGACAATAGAGTCTAAAATGTGTCCCTTACAAGAATGTTCCTCAGAGAAATACTCAAACATTTATGAAATATATCTTTGAGAAGATTGTTTTATTTTAGGGAGGAAAAAAAGCTCCTCTAAAGACCAGTGAATAAAGAAAAAGTGGGCACTTAAAAAGTCTAATTTCTTGTCATTACTCCACTAGAATATGAATAAGTAAAAATAACCATGAAGGCTTCAGAACCGATGAATTACATATTCAAGCTTTGTACTATTAAAAATAAATATCTTGCAAAAATGTAATATCTAATGCTCTTTTAAATTCTGAAGAATTAGAAATTTTACATTGTCAAAAATAAATGACATCACCTTCCTTTTCTATATGGTAGAAAATAAGATAAAAGATGAATTACTTATATGGAAAAAATCAGAGCTGAGAGAAGCCTTAATTTCTGGCCTTCACAAAACTAATGATACTTCTCTTTACTTAATTTCCTAATTTTAATGTCTCCAACTATCTTGAGACAGTGTCTAAGGAAGCTTAAAACAAAATACTCAATAGTATACGCTTTCTTAGTTTCTAGTTTAGGGATAAGATAACTAGTTTGAAAAGCCACTAAAAATAATTTTCAGGGAAGATGGATCCAACCTATGTGATATTATTATCATTAGTACACTTTTAAAAATATTAAAATGTGGTTAAGAATTCACAGTGATACAGGGCTATATACACAGACACAGGGATTAGAAGAAGAAAAATAACAAGTGTTTAGTCTCTCACTGTGTGCCAGATAATACAAAATCTCACTAAAACTCACATCTTGTGGAATAGCTATTGGTGTTATTGTTTTATATATAAGAAAGCAGAGAATCAGAAAGTCTTGCCAACCTGTCCAAAATCACACAGGCCCAGATGGAATTAGAACCAGAGATATTTGGTCCCTGAACCCTTATTTTTTCCCTCATGTTGCAGAAGAGATTAAGTAGCCCTGTGGGTTTCGATATGAATGTTGTACAAACATTCCTCCTTCTGGACTTCTTCCTGGGAATAAAAAGCAAGCTATCCCAGATGATGCTAACTTAGTCTTTTCCATGACTTTTACAATTCCAAACCATCATCATAGCATCAACAGAATCACAAGTTATGTTTTGGAATTTATGTAACTTATTTCACGTAAGAGTTCTATTACACTATTTTGAGTTCTTTTCCATGTCTAACTATTATAATTCTTTACTCCTGTGATATTTGTTGGAGGAGGGGTGTAGGTAAAGCCTACTGTAGGCAACATGTCTACTATTACCCGTTTTCTTATTGCCTGTTTTCTGATGCTAGGGTTAGAAATATCCAATCTGTCAGAACATATGTATGACAGGTAAAGAATCTCTTTTCTATTTCTTGGAAGTTTGTTTGTTTTATCTTTGGACCAAATTTTCAACATTTTAAAAATAATGAGCTACTTGTCAGCATTTTCTTCTCATTCTGACACTCACTTATTTCTTATTGGGACCAAAGTCAAGCCAAATATTTGGAAGGCTTGAATAATGCTAAATAGAGAAAGAGGGCCACTTTGTATGTCCTGGGCTTTTTAAAAATAAAACTAAGAATTGTAATATTTCTCCTAGTTTCAAGGAGGTGCTCTCCTAGAATCATATTCGGTTTTCAAAAAGGAAATCAATTTAATTAACAAAATATGGAGGAGGAAAAGCCTAAAACATGGACTATATATTTAGATTTACTTGGCTATGTAAAATGTAAGGGCAATCTGGATTTGATCCCAGAATGGATTCCATTAATCTGCTGGGCCAGCAATGTCTTCCTTTCTCTCTCCCTTTCCCTCAGCTGCAAGTGTGTCCTTCCCAAAGCCACATTCTCAGAAATGAAGGATGGCTTTTTCCAGACAGAGGGGTCCTGCCTTTAGTGAAGAATAGACAATTCAATCTAGTCCTCATGGCATAGAACATAGCATCAGGCACAGAGTTGACATTCAAATATGCATTTGGAATTGACCTTCTGACTAAAATTAAACAAAAGGCGAGCCCTTCTATAAAAGTGTCAGGTTACCTTTGATTCTTCAACATTGACATTAAAAAAATTTCAATTATTGGTATGGAAAAAGCCCAGTAACTTTACGATATATACCAGGCCTTGTATTTTAGCCTACTTTTGGAAGTGGAAACACAATTACCACAATAGTGGAGATGTCACTGGGAGCTGCCATATGACTATGAATTCTCTCAAGGCATGGGTTTAAGAACAAGTGATCTATTCGTGGAAGCATTTGCTTGGTAGTAGTCTTAAAGATTCCATATGGCTTACCAGCTATAAACCACAGTCACAATTTAGAGTTCGAATCCCATCTGGATTCCAGGAATCTGATTCCACCATATTACTTTAAGAAATATGTTTAAAGTTAATCTGTTAAAGTTATGCACTTAAATTTAGGCACAAAATCTAAGATAAGACTTTGGGAGAACTAATCTACTTCTCTTTACGGGAATAGAAAAATACACTCCAATTGTTTTCCATAATTGGCAATTTCAAAATCAAACAGGTGTAATGTTTTTCTTCATCACAGACATGTTACATTTATAATGATGCACATTATACCATCTGCACACTCCTATTAAAAGACAAAAAAGGACCTCAGAGACAAACCATATTTATCTTGTTCTTTCCTTCTTTTTGAAGAGTTTCACACGTAAAGTTCAGATATAATTTTTTATTTACCATTCAGTAAACAGAGATCAAACTCATTTCCCTTAGTGAATTAAAATACTGCCCTCATTGGGAATACTATCTGAGAAATGGGATCAGTACCAAGGCAGCTGCTTGCATTCATTAGCAATGTTCTGGGACATAGACCAGATGTTGGAGAGAGAGAAAGTAAATATAGAAAATGAAAAACAGGAACAAAAGGAAAACCCATGCAATCTATAGTGAATAAATATAAATGTTAAAAGCAACACTATAGGGGAAGACTGCTTAAGAGATACATGTGTTATAAAACAGGGGACTGTATATTATTCACACTAAATGTATAGCATTCAATAGACACTCATAAAAATAAGGTTGACATCCAGCAATATCCTAAATGACATTTCAAATCTTAGTGTCAGAGGCAATTGTGCTTCTAGCAGGACATCCAGAACTTTGAAGCCAGAGAATACGAAGTCAGTAACACCTATATTCTTTAGCAAAAATACTGGAGAGAGCGGAAGGAGGAAGAAAAATGTGTGTGCATGTGCTATTTGGCTCTTTAAGCTTCTCAGTACCAAAGGGAAACTGTGGCAATAAATTTCTGAAGACCTTTCAAAAGCCCAAGAAGCATGATAATCCACTGGTTTAAAGAGAAATGGGGACATGTGGTTTCTTCCATAATTAAAGATCACTACTGATCTATGACATCTTTTATTTATCTCAGCAATCTATATAAATGTATTTGTTTCAGAGGGTATTAAAATCAGAACTGCTCATATGTAACATATAAAATCTTTTAATACATGAATTTGTAGAATATTTTAGTAACACTCTGGAAATAGAGTATGGTAGAAGTATCTGCCGAAATGCTCACGCTAGATTGTTATGGTTTTCCTAGTTTTTTTTTTTTTTGGAGCCAAATTAGACCCAACCTTATGAACATATGCTATTGACTGCGGGTCCTTCTTAGATTCTCATCCCTGGGACAGAAGAGGTTTCAGTTCCAGATCATTAAGGTACACTTAGATTTCCAAGAGCAGAACTCAAGGGAAATAAGAAAAGTACAGGAAAAGAAATTGAGTGACCTTCTTTTTTGTGGAAACAAAAAGTGTGAGCAGGACCCATGAAACTAACTGGTGACATTAATGTAAGAGTATAATACAGCCTAAGGCTGATCAATCACTGAGAACAGAGCAGTTACTTTCAAGTCTAATTCCAGAAGTTCAGTTTTTACATTTCCCAAATGTCTTTAATTGCCAGGATATTTATCCCATCATTTGTGATAAACACTCTCTAGTGAAAATTGAGTACTAACCAAACTGCACCTGTATACTCCATACCAATAGGATCTCAAACTCAAATCATTCAAATTAATCTTAACATGGCTGATTTAAATAAAGAGCCTTAAATAGTAAGCAGCTCTGTCATGTTAAAAAAAAAAAAAAATTGGTAAAAGGCCAGAGAATTTCCCTCCACTAGAACAGTCTGTGATGTTAATTCTTCTATGTCATTACTATAGCCGAAGTATGTGATATCACATTCTGTGCTGTAGTTTGATGATGCGACTTACAATACAGTTTCATTTTTGACAGGTCAAAACCCCAGATAACTGTATTTTATGGGTTTTTGGCCACTACAAAAATATGAAACCTAGAATAACTACTGACTAACCCTATCTGCAGAGGTATTTGGAGGAGGTTCATTCAGAAGAATAGTCAGAAATGATGGCTTTAAGCAGAAGGGAAACAACCATCCTGACTGACCACTCAGACTGAAATAATGCATTGAGTAACAGACAGCTATTGATGGGGCTCTGTCATCTCATAGTGAATCTCCCTAAATGAAGTCAGGTTTCTGTCTCTTTATTACAACATCCATGTGAAAACTCCTGCAAGACAGTCCCAAATGTAAATGACATGTTTGAGATGGCTTGACCACAGGCTATTAGGCAAAGATGAAGTTCACTCTGGGGTACCCTGAGGGTGCCCCAAAGAAACAGGTGATCACACAGTTAGATGCTGTGACTCTCAGTTGGCAGAGACTTGCCGTATGCATTAACAACCCACATAGCAAACAATCATCAATTTTAAATATGTGACAAAACAAAAGTTACAGCAGTGGCACTCCTTTTTGCAGGTATTAATTTTTTTGTATGGTTAATAGCTCTTCCACTGGGGATGCTCAGTAGAGAGCAATAAGATACTGCTCTCCCTCATAGAAAGAATACTCTCTACCTGTACTTTGATTTGTTCTACATGAGGGCATTAAGGGAAAAGGAAATAAATACATACTTAGAAGTTACTATGAAGGAAGCTTTTTATTAGATACTTTACATGCATTATTTATATTGGCTCTCACAGTCTTAAAATGAGCTATTTTAAAGATGAGGAAATTGAGATTCACAAAAGTCCCTTAGGTTTCAGGTAGAAGAAATTAAATTGGAGCTCAGCTCTGTCTGATTCTATCTACAACGATGGCCATTAGCAATTCCTTCCTTCCCTGTGTGTACATGCCACTCCTTTCATCTAGAAATGAAGACTAATGTCCCTTGCCTTGAACCTGAGATGATTTTTTGACTGATTTGGCCAATGGAGTATAGCATAAGAAGTGAACTGGAACTTTGAAGCCCAGTGTTTTGAGGTCTTCATACTGTTGGCTTTCACTCCTGGAAGACAGTCACTGTGTAAAATACAACTACATCATTGAGAGATCCTGAAAGATGAGAGACTATACCAGCCTCAGTCCAGATGCCCTTCCATCATTCCATGGAGCAGAGATGAGCTATTTCCATCAAGTACTGCCCAAACTGCCAAATTACAGGCAATTAATTGACATTATTTTTCTAAGCCACTCAATTTTGGATATGTTTGTTATATAGCAACAGATAACTGCTAATGATTCTCAGATGCAGAATATTTTTATTGCATGGTGCTGACTTTTCTGGTTATCCATACTTCCTTGACTATTAACTTGGTAAGGAGATGTTTGGCTGAGTCAAAGAGATGCTTATCAAGTGTCAGTGGAAAAGAACAATTCTAAGCGTTCTTGTTATTAACACTTAAGCCACAGTACACATTGAGTACTTCAACCCTGTAAGTTAGGAGGAATGAGGAAAGTAGGATTCTTCAAAATATAAGAGAAATTCATTCACATAGCCTTTTTAAGCATCTCTATTTACAAAATAGAATCAGATTTCTACTGTTCAAATCTCCACATATGGAATCCATTATGTAGTGTATAAGTACAAGCTCTGGAAAGCTCTGGTTAGATGTCAGCCTTACTTAATAAAGTCACAGGATGGATAAATGAAAAAAAAAATGCCCATGGAGATAATCTAGCTCAACCCATCTATTTTATAGGTGAAGAAAGATCCAAAGAGGGAAAGTGATTTGTAAAAAAGACCTAGCTTGTGAGCAACAGAGAGAGCACTAGAACCATGGTTTCCCGACTTCTCTGTCAGGGCTCTTTCCATCAAAAATTGAAGCTTCTCCTGGGCAAGGAACACATAAATATTATATAATAGAAATTGTTCTAGTTAGTATTGATAACAGCTATCATGCCCAGATTAAGAAGTATCATAAAAATACCCAATAGATATTACACAAATAAATCAAACTTCTTAGCATTTCTCTTATGTGTATAAAAAATACTTATCAAACCCATCTAATTTCTCCTGCCTCTATTTCTCTTATTTTCTCACTCATTATAGCATATAGTCCTAAGACCAGACATGACTTAAGGAGAAAATATTTATAAAGTCTCATCCAAAGTTGAATGAGGGCTTTTTAGTAGCAGTGAATTCTCCCTAAATGTGGTGCTCCAAAGCTGACTGTGAGACTGTTGAAATCACCCTCTGTACTATGCTGAACCGGTGCTGACAATGCCTTGATGAGGTACAGCCCTGACAAACCAGATGACAGAACTCCCTTTGTTCCCCATGTTTGGTTCTTGTTCCTTATTATAACTGAGTGCTCCCAGCTCCTGAGAACTGAAGCCCTGCCTCCCTTTTCTAGCATGGCATTCTGAGCATGCATCATCCAAAGAGAGACTCCCATGTGTTAGGCTCTTGGTCAGCCTGAAGTTCCCACCACAGGAATAGCCGATCCAATCAGACCTCTACAATCAGTCCTCAGAATAGGCCAGATCCTGCATAGATGAATTGATCTAGAATCACCTCCCAACTATTCCCAACTCACTTGAGCTGTCTTCCTTTAAGTAGCTATGACTCATAAATTACCTAAACTAAGGCAATAAGGAGGAAAAAAACCTTGAAAAATGCTGATTAGTGGTCCAATTATAAAACTGGAAATTTCATTGACCAAATGTACAGGTATTTGGTGTATAGATATTCCTGGTGATCAAAAAAAAATAATCCAGTCATAAGTTTTATTTTTTATATTAAGTTTTTTTTTGGTTTCTAAAATTAAAACCCACCATAACAGAACACTTAGAAAATAAAGAAAAGCACATAGGAGAAAAATATGCTTTTCTTTCTATAGAATGAGAAAAAACTTAAACAGATCTGTGATTTGACCCAGAATGTGTGAATCTTTGTGGTATAATAACTTATGTTCCAGTAGACTTCTATTTTAGTTGATTCTTTCCCCGTAAAATGCAAGAATCTACCGAGTAACTTCTTCAGACTACTTCACATGTTTCAGGGTCTCATGAATATATTTATTGATCTTTAGATAAACTCTTGGGGATTTTGTCAGTTCTGACATTGATTCCCATGTGCAATAGAGGACTTTTCTAGACTTAGAGTTGTGCCTCAATTTTAGCCACTAGTTTGAACTCTAGACCCTCTAAAATAGATCTTAAGACTCTTCATCAGATTTTTGAAACTTGCTGCTTATTTTCTGAATCAAGTGTATTTGTTCTGCTATGACTGTATTACTTTTGGATTCAAGAAGGTCAGCCAGCAATAAGTCTGATATTCAACTCTCCCTCTAGCTATCAGACTGTAGAAGGTATTTAAACTTCCACATGGAGAGGAGTATGTTGGGAGGCAGTGCCAGACTTGCTAAACTTTAAATTCTTTTTCTTCCTGATTTAAATTTGAGTAAAGTTTTTGTGAACCTCTCACCGTGTAACCACTGAGGATCATTTAATCTCTGTTAGAAATAGCTGTAAAAACAGGACATTATTTCTACCCCCAAGGAGTTTACAATCCAGCTGGGGAAACAGCCAACATACATGTACAGATATAACCAATGGTATCAGAAAGAACAGCATAAAAGTCATTAATAAATAATAATCAGTGCCATGGTATGGAAGTTAGAGGGTGGGAGAGTTATCTGAAGGCTACGATGGCCAGAATTTGAGGTAATAAAGTAGGACATTATTCCTATGGACAGATTTTCTGGGACAAATGTGCAGAGATGGAAAAAGTTTAGATTCTGAGAAGTTGTCTAGTTTGGCTATAGAAGGAAGTTTATGAATATACATTCCTACACAGGCATTTGGGGCTTTCTGAACTAGGGCACCATGTCTATATTCGCTTTAGTTCTCTCCCCATATATAGCCTGCATTATAGCCAAACTGGAATACTTGGAATTGCCCAAACTGGTCTGTGCTTTCCTATCTCTGCCTCTGCTGATATTTCTTCCATAACTTCTACTATGCCCCTATCCTCCCTTCCTCTATCTCCTTATAATAAAGATTTTTTAAAAATAAGTTTTATCTCTGTTGCCAACTCTGATAAACTGGAAAGGTTTCTTGGGAGTAATGTGTGGGGAAAGATTCTAAAGTCACTTTCAGCTTAAAAAAAATTCCATGGGTGTAAGTGACATCAAACAAGGTGTGAGTTTGGGAGGGGTAGTACAAATGCCATGTATTTTGCCAATACCATTCAAGGCCTAGAAAAAGTATCCACCTGAGTCATAAAGATCTTTAGGTTCCTCTTAATCGGATGCACTTCTTCCTTAAAACTTCACTACATTTTCTATTTCTTTTATGTCACTTAACTTATTCTACTTTATGCTGCACTTGGCTTATCACTGGCGATAAACTTAAGCTCCTTAAACAGTAAAAAATGTATCTCACTCATCTTTTTTATCTCCCCAAAATGCCTAGCCTAATAAGTATATGCTTAATAAATATTTCATGAACTGAATATAATGCAAAGGAGGAGGAGGATCTATGGCTGAAAAAGTAAATTGAAGACAGAGTATAGAAACGTAAATAATAGAGTTCAGCTAGTAATCATTCTACAATGATTTCATGTATATTGGTTTTATCCCCATAATAATCAGATGTTTCAGGGCAAAGGACCTTAATACATTCTCACTCTCAGATTCTAATAATAGTAGGTTGCTGACCCACCACCTAGGGTTGAGTCCTTCACCAGGAAAGAATCAAAGGTAATAACAAAATGTGTCAATGCATCACATCTCTAAGGGTCTTTCAGGGAAATTTACATTTTGGGAGAAAAAAGGAGTTGAACAAAGAAGGAAAGATATATCTAGGGTGAAACATGAGTTTAGAAATGGATGAAAACTGCTCAGCACATTGTGGTAGAAATAACATATATTTGGGGGATCAAGGTTTGACATTCAAGGTAGATCTCAGCTCTGCCGCTCTACCACTCTACTACTGTGTCCTTGGGCAGATTAAGTAACTTCTCTGAACTTCAATCTCTTCTTTTGTAAGAGAGTTATAATTATACCTAGTGCCAGAAAGTTCAAAGCTAAATATGCAACTTAATTTTAGTAACTAATTTTAGTAAATTCATTGACATGTAAAGCTTCATTATACACATATAATCTTTTCCCATATTATACTCTATGCCATCTATGTTTCCACTGACCCTGGCTTTTTTTCTAGTTTATTATATTGATTGAATTGTTAAAAGTTACTTCTAAATCTCTGTGTAAATACATGGGCTATAAATATATGAATTGAGTTACATATGCATTTGCATAGCTATTGGAGAATAAAATGGAATAATGTCTTAAAAAACACTTTTACATAGCTTAATGTGGTTTCTTCCAATTCTGTTGTATCTGCCCACCAAAACCATGACTCGAAAAGACATTCCAAGGCAAGAAGGCAGATGCCAAGGGTTATGTTAGTCAGAATTATAACCATTGCAGGTACTTCAGCTAGAAAATTTTTATCTCTATGGTCAATTCTTTAGATTTCTTGAGGTTCTATGATTTGAAATTAATAGGTAAAAAGTTTTAGGTAGAATTTAAAAGAAATTATCTGATAACTGCTTTATAAATTTTTACTCCCTTAACTCAAAGCCCATCCATCACTTTAATAATTAGATTAACATGTAACAAAACTATAGCTGCTTCTGGTTTTCATATTTTGACTTGATGAGAAGACTGAGTTTTAGTCTATTGTTCCATGAAGTAGAACATACTTTGTGTCATTAAGATCCCGAGCATTTTATGCCCTTCCTTTGGATGCTACACTTTTCAAAGGGAAAACAAAACTGACTTTGACCTGTTTTCTTTCAGTGGGCACTCATGCAAATAGCAATAGCATAAACTGTCCTAAACTGAGACATCACGTCAATGTGAGCAGACACCCCTGTTCATCAAAAGGTAATCTCCACATTCATGAAGAAAACTCAGTGAGCTGTGGGTAAGGCTTTCAGCCCATACATTTGACATAAATACACTAAGAATAAGCAACTTAAATGTCACAAAAATACAGAAGGTTGAAATAGCCTTTGCCTCATTATATCAAGCCACAAAGGCAGCTGACATTTCTTAAGAGGATTAGTAGAACAAAATTGCTCAAGAAAGCTAAGATTGTCCTATTTACAAGTAACCCTTGAAGAGATTAAGAAGACTGAGGAACAAAAAAGGATATGAAAGATTAAAAATTATGTTACTTTTCTTGAATATACATATTAAGTACCAGATATATTAATAATATATACTATGCAATATGATTATTTACATATTTAAACTTTTGGAGTGATCTGTTACTCCAGTTTGTCATCAGAAAATAGCAAATATCATAATTTCATGTTAAATGTCTGCTCTCTATAATTATAGACATATGTTTGAGATCCTAGTAGATGTTCAGGTAGAGCTATCAATTACAAGGATGATATATGAGCTCTAAGGAAAGGTCTGGACCAGAGATATAAAGTTATAGTTAAAAATATACAGATAATATTTAAAATTACACCTAAAATATTAAAAACGTTACTTTCCAAGTACATTTATACACAAAGTGAATTTTTGAAGTGTGAATTATCTCAGATCACTGAGCTGAAGAGACAAGCTCAGAAAGCACTGACGGGCAGCTTGGAGGCAGCGGTCATAGAACTCAGATTCCCTTTAAGTGAAATGAGCTTTCTGTCTACCACAGTGTCACCCCTCTTCAATCTCCTTTTCTGGCCCCTCTACTTCCCTTTATTTTAAATGGTGGTGGTGTCCTTTAGGGTTTGGTCTTGGGTTCTTTATTTTCATTAAACTCTCTCCAAATGTGATTTCATCAAATTCCATGTTTTAAATGCCATGTGTAATTTGTTAATGCCCAAATTTATATCTCTAGCCCAGAGCCATCACTCATTTTAGTTCCAGATATAACATTTCCTCTTAGAGGCCTTATAATATTATTTAGTGTCTAATATGACATGGCCAAAAAGAACTTGCAATAAATAACACCACTATATATCCTATTCCCTCAAATCTAAAAATATAGGACCGTTCCTGAATTGCTTTTTCTCCCTTATATAATACTCTTAATTCACCAAGTCCTATACACTCTACCTTTGAAATATATCTCAAATCCATCGAGTTATCTCTTCTGCTATACTGTAGTCTTTCCACAATCATTGTAGCCTGGACTATTGAAGTTGCCTCACATTCTTCTCTTTATATCTATTCTTATTCCCCAAAATCCATTTTCACTTAGCAGTTGCAGTAATCATGAAAGAGGGAGAGAGAGAGAGAGATATGGACATGGTGATAGTTCTCTTAATGTGGTTATAGATTACTTAAAAACATCCTGCCACTCCTCTTAGACACTATTAAGCATAAAGAAAACAAACAAATATACATAAAATGACAATTGCTTAATTTCAATTTCCAGAAACATTAGTGAACAGAAAGAAGCTGCAACACCAAATGATACATTACTGCTACCAAATGCTATTAAGATCTGGGCAGAACCACCTGGAAGGAAGGGACACTGAGTGGGAAGTGCATGAGAGACCCAGAAGTAGCAGACTCCAGAAAATACAGCACAGATACACTCCCTAAGAGTGAGGAACCCCCTGCAGTGTGAAAGCTAAAGTTGATGCTGGAGCTGCAGTAAAGTGGGCTGAGTTCTAAGGAGAGCAGTTGAGCAGGTGATAGGGGCTAATAACAGCAGAAGATCAAAGACAATGCCACCAAAAACAAGTCTATTTGAAAGATTGCCTTGGACAACAGGGCAGTTTCTCTTCATGACAATCTCAGTGACGTAGGGAATGGGGCATACAAGTTTGGCAGCAGTAACTACTGCATATGTTTGATTTAGAGGGACAAAAGAAAGCTAACTACAACTGCATACATACACTCAGAGGCTCTATACAGAAAGGAAACAATCTAAGTCCGAAAAGGTTAAGAGGGAACCCTTGAGCTACAGAGCCTAGAAGTACTATCTATACTGCCCTCTCTCGATTTCCATACTGGGTCTTCACTTGTTATCTGGTAGAAGACAAATCTGTGTATCACTGATCAAGCTAGACTGAGAATCACTCTATTACTTCTAGTTAAGAGTAATAGAATTGCTAGTACTGCTTGGCAGGGACACTCAGGATCCTAGGGTCACCTTTCTGCTTTCCCACTCTAATCAGGACTCTTTAATTCTGAGAACATCAACGTGACCTAGCTAGGGTAATCTTTAGAGAGAACTGCTCCAGTGTTTTAAAATCCTCACAGACTTTAAGTTCTCTTATTTTCAGAAGTCCTTCTCTACATCACATTAGAATATACCTTATACCACACTGGGATGGTTAATTTTATGTGTCAACTTGACTGGGCCATGGGGTGCCCAGATAAATATTTGGTTAAATATTCTGGGTGTGTCTTTGAGGGTGTTTCTGGATGAGATTAACATTTGCATTGGTGGACTGAGTAAAGCAGACTGCTCTCCCCGACGTGAGTGGGCTTTATTCCATCTACTGAAGGCCTAAATGGAACAAAAAGGCTAAGTAAGGGAGGATTTTCTCTCTGCCCGTCTTTGAGCTAGGACATTGGTCTTGCCTTAAGACTTGGACTTGAACTAGAACTTACAACATCACCTCTCCTGGTTTTCAGATCTTCAGACTCAGACTGAAACTATACCATCAGCTATCCTGGGTCTTTAGCTTGCCAACTGAAGATCTTGGGACATCTCAGTCTCCATAAACTTGTGAGCTAGTTCCTTATAATAAATACCTTTATATATACCTATATATGTGTGTATATGTACGTGTGTATATACATAGCAAATCCTTCTCTCTTTCCTACATACATACACACACACACACACACACAGTTGCTTCTGTTTCTTTGGAGAACCTTGACTAATACACACATTTAACACAATTTAATATAATTGTATACAAGTTGAGTGTAAGTTTTAACATCTAAGTAAAAAAAAAGTTAAACTAACAAGTTTAAGACTTAAACAGTTTTGTGGGGTAAGAGTACTTAATAAAGTGATCCCGTACATCTCCCCAACAACACTGCTCTTACAGAAATTTAAGTAAAGCCAGACCTTTGGAATTAACATGGTAAGCTGGTTTGTTATTCTCATGTCCTTTTCACTCACATTTAAGGTCTAGAACATTGAATTTGAATGGGCCATAGTTCTAGAAATGTCCTAGGAACATGGACCTTTTAATGATTTTATATATTTTTTATTGGTATTTTTACTGTATTTTTTAACATGAAAAAGCCATAGAAAAGTATTTTTCTGAACTTTGATTTGCTCATTTGTTCTTATAATAAATGAAAAGTTAGGTTTTTATAATGGCAGGCATATGACCTTTTAAGATTTGGATCATTTAAATAAAGACATAATAAAACTTTATTTAATGATGTAATTAATATATTCCCATTGTTTTAAAAAATATTCTCTGCACCTTGGGTTCCATGAGGTAAGAGGAAGAGTTTCTTGAGAATTTATGCAAACTAAATCACTTATCCCTGGATAACTAATCAAGCTCAACATATGAAACTCTATGTGAGAGTATGATTCTGCTTGTTACATGAAACAGACATGAAAGTGTAACATACTTTTAGGAAACAGAATGAAATTACTCTAAGATACACAGCTACTATGAGCAACTGAGTGCCAAATTCTTTGCTGCTAAATGCTTTAGCATTATCAAGTTCATCCTTATACATACTTTAGAAGGTAGATATCAAGATTTTTTTAGATAAAAAAAAGTCAGCCCTCAGAACTGTTAATAAATTTGCTCAAGATCACCTTGACATTTGAAAGTAACAGTGACCAAGATTTGATCTTAGCCCCCTCTAACTCAAGTCTCTGGTCTGCACTATCTGACTCCTCCAAAGATTAAAAGCAAATCAATCTTCAATTTACCAAAAACACTGCTCAGTATCTCTTCCTGGACTCTGATATTTTTCTTTTGCTTTTACTTCAATAGCATCTGCAATAATGTAGAAACCCCTATCTCTATTAAGAGACATAGCTGGAAATTATAACATGTGCTTTGTCTACATGTATGTTATAGGGAAGATGACGAAAGCTGCCTTTCCAAGAGAACCAGTCAATGACAAATCTGGGAACTAAAAGTTTTAATTTTTCCCATCTCATCAAATGCAGAATTGATGTATCTTTCTTTGTGAGGACATTTTCATATTTGACTCCACTGTAAATGATGTAGTGACATAATTTTTTTCATTGCCCCCAGTCTTTGATTAAAAAATTATAGCCTTGCTTTGAAAAGCAGGCATTATTTCAGTGACTCAGTAAAATAATCATGAAATTTATTCCACTTCCTTTTGTAGTGGAACTTGTGTCCTTGAACCTCTTTTAAGAATACCATAGAAGAGCTTAATAATGCTAATATTAATAGACATATAAAATAAATGTTGTAGTAATCAATCCTAAAGAATTTATATAGGCTAATAGGTTCACGGTGATTTTCAATGGATATATATCAACAAGTCTGCACAAGATTGGAGTTCCATGAAAAATCAAGGGACAAAGAAGGCGAGTCCTCCATTACATAAGGACTGTTGTTTGTCCAAGAAAAGCATGGTTTATTCAGTTTCACCAAGAGTCTGTCCCTTCACTGTCAGTGATCCTCAAAAAGGCCTAGGTTCTAGGAGGGAGTGGTCTGGTCAAGCATGCCTGAAGCAATTTTTCGGGTTAGTTAAGTATCAAAAAACTTACAGCAGCCCTGCTGAGTGCATCATTATCTGCCACTGTAGAGTGAGAGCCACAATTGTGCATCTAAGCAATGCAGGGAAGGCAGGGTCTGGACCTTAGCAAGGACTCACAGGCATCTCAGTTATTACTAAAAAAGTCATTGGTGACATAACCTTGGCCATTGGCAATTTGCTCTTGGCAAAAGAAACCTCAGCTTCCAACAGCTTTCTAGAGCTGGTTAAAACCCAGTTTACATATAACCTATTTATATAATATATACACATGGTGGACACATATGCATATAGAATAAGGAATCCTTAAATCAAATTATGTGGGTGGAATACATCTTTAATTTTTAATTTATTCCCTTTTTCTATTCATCCAATTATGACAACAGCCTGGTATATCAGCTACATTCGGGGATATTCACTGGGGCACAAATGTAGAAAGCAAAACTGATAAGAGAAATGTAGATTTTAATTAAAGAGAAGAAAGTGAAGCATTTTCCATGGTTAACAATAGAAATGCTTAGGTTTTTTCAGTTGGCCCTTTTCATTGAATTTATTTCTTCCTACTGTGAGATTTAATTTAAAATATAAAGAAATTTTACTGCCAGAAAGGTTTACAGAAATTGCTTATAAAATACTTTGAGACATGCATATTGAATATTAAGAAAAGTATCACAAAATGAAAAAATTTAAAGGAAAATACAATGAACACTACAAATATAAGCATAGAGAAATCTCCGTTTTGGTTTTGAGGAAAACAGGGCAAAATTAAGGTCATTCTGAATCATCCAAAAGGACCATTGAACTCACTTATTAATCCTCTTAGATAACATTTAGTAGTCTTGTGATTACTAACTGAAAATATTTATGCTATACCATTCAATTCACCTTACAAGCACTCTTCTTACATTTTTTGAAATTCCTTGAAAATCAAAATTATTTCTATATAAGAATGGTATGCATGTAGACATATACAACAATTCCAAGATAATCTTGGTCTCTCAAATTAAACAAGACCTTAATATCCCACCTAAGATAAAGACCTAAATAAGTTGACTTAAAAACCAGCAGACAAGTCAAAAGAAAATAAAATATCTGGGTTATTCTGAAAAGTTCATTAATGTTCTCTGTTGACATTGAGGCTTGAGGAGGCCAGGACAACCTACCAATGGCAACTAGAAACACCTTTTCCCCCCAAATTTCAATAAAGTGAAAAGTTTAATCCACAACACAAACTCAGAAGTGTTTAAGTTTGCAAACTAATTAAATCACTTGTTACTATATCACCTATTAATATTAATAAAAATTCTCATAGGATATCCTATTTCTCAGAAGAGAGAAGCCACGCTTCTTATTACATATTCCTTTGAGTACACACACATCATTTAAGTCTCATTTCCTACCATTTCTTTCTATTCCAGCTTCCTTGAAATATTGCTATTTAAAACCTCTCTGTGTTTGCCCATAAAGTTCTCTCTCACTGAAGGCCATTTCCATCAGGCAAACTCCTACTCATACCTTAAAACCAAACTCAAAATGTCTCCTGTGAAGCTCTTTTTAAAACCTATAAACAAAGTTATCACTACTCCCTGAATTTTCCAATAACATTTTGTACCTTCACTTTCTATACCTCTTAACAAACCACCTAAAATTACTTGGTTAATATTCTACCTTCCCTGCTGAGTTATAGGGGACAGGGTCATTCTTGCACTTCTGTATCTCTAACGCCTATTATAGGGCTTGGCACATAGTAATAATCAAGATTATTTTCTTAAATAAAAGTATTCCTTGCTAATTTCTTTATTCTATAATATACAATTTTTACTTAATATATACTATGTACTTAATATAATCATTAACCATCAATAATATAAAATTAAAGTTCATATTGGAAACACAGAACATTATCTTGAGTCCAAACCAGCAATGTTCAAATTAACATTTGGTTGAGTATCCTAATACAGAAAATTGCCTCAGTTATTTAGCATGGATGAGAAAAGGAAGTTCTTATTAGCTGATTAGAGAAAGGTCAACTTATTTCTGTCATGATTATTAGCTGGAGCTGAGGAATAGAACAGTCCTTCATTTAATAATATTTCTAAAGTAATGGGTCTGGCCCTCACTTTAGATTTTTAAAAATGTGCCCTTTGCCAACTACACTCATGCTTCCTTTCAGTGGTTGTGAACTGAGGGCAAAGCTGCCATCCATGGGTGGGGGATTTGCAAACATGGTGTAGGGACATTGGTTGTCACAAGACTGGAGGATGCTAGTGGTGTCTAGTGGGCAGGAGCTAAGGCTACTCAGTGTCCTGCAATGTGTGGGAAACACCACATAAAAAAGTGTCCACCTAAAACCATAATAACACCTCACTGCATCTACTCGATACTTCAAAAGATCCAAGAATCATTTTGTATTGATTTTTATGACTAACTTCTCTGCAGGCTTGATTACACAGTCTTGATTACACCATGGAAAACATTGTAGTCTCTTCATGTTAGTCTATGCATATAATAGTATTTCACGGTTAAGCACAATTCTTAGCTAGAGTTGTTAACCAAGTGGCACTCTTATTAGAAAATGTAGGGGGGAAATATATCACTTTGGCACATTTCCAGGTTGTCATGCAACCAAGAAGAATTTCATGGACTAATAGCATATTTGTTGCCCAACTTCTCTTTTCTTGTATACTTCACAAAGACCAGTTTGTTTCCTTTGGAACTGATGGGGTTTACTTTCTGTGTAGCAATTAAATACCACACATTATTAACATATATGGGTAATGACAATGTGTTTACAGAATTCCCTAACAAGTTTATCCTCTAAGAGTGAAAGCAATAAAACCAACATATGAATTTAGCTGTGTATAATGTTTCCTTAAAGTATTTTCAAGCAGAGAAAAAAGAAACTCATCGATTTTGTTATTGATAGATCTGGATTTGAATCCTAGCTGTAAGCTGTGTGGCATTGGGCGAGTTACTTTCTTTCCGAACCTACTTTCCTACAAAAATTTCATGGGATGAAATAATATATTTCATGTCCACAGCAAAGGGTATGGCTCAGAGAAATGGTATATAAGATGATTCATATTAAAGAAAGTAATTACCTTATCAATAGTGTTTAAATATATGAAGAAAGGCTAGGCTAACAAAAGAGGAAAGGGAATGTCAATTTATTTCTGAGTGGCTAGCATTGACTTAAGGAGAGAATTCTTTGACTCCCTTATCCTGAGGATTTTGGGTTGACTGGCAGAATCATCCCAAACTGTTGATGATTCCATCTGATAGTTTAAGGACACCAGCCCTTTACATCCACAGTAATTCCATTATTGCTCTCTGCTTGCTAAGTAAACTTCTACTATATTTTTTCTTTTCATTCTCATTTCCTTAACTGGAGTGGATATACTGACCATATGACTTAAGATTTGGTTCAGTTGGCAGACAATTCTCATTATGAATCAATAACTTTCTATCCTGGTTTACGAGAACTTTGTTATTGAAAAATCTATTCCAGTAGAGTTCAATATGATCAATTCCAGATGCATTGGAAGAAATTAGATTTCTGAAACTGCAAAGCTAGGAGTGAGACTCTCAATTAGCTATTTGTCCAGATCCACGTTGGGGAGGCCCTAAATAAGTGGCAAGCTAGTTCTTCCCAGAAATTACTCTCATTTTCTATAACTGCAACAACAAGCAGTAAATGTGGGGGAATTCCAATATTTAATATCTACATTAGATCCTTTAGCTTTGTGTCCTAATGGAATATTTAAAGCGATTTACATTTGCTACATTTATTGAATAGTCCTAGAGAGTTAAAGAAAGCAAAACTGGTAAGTCTAATGACTGGAAAATGAAGAGCCAGTCATGTTTTAGATGGAGAAAGGTTAAGTGCTGTTTTGGATTCGCACAGATAACTCACATCTTGAAAATGATAATCCCTTTTGTGTGGAAGTCTAATAAAATCACATCTCTTCAATTTCAAGTAGCAAAGGATCAGAGCAGTAAAAGAAATTGGAAGGAGGAGGAAAATGAGCAAATAGCTTCAATTAGTTAAGGAAATAGAGAGATGAACTAGTGAATCAAATTGCTGAACATTTTCACTATGGACCGAGTAATGACTGAGAGGAAGGTTTTCAGTTGAGTTTTATGTGTGAAAGATAAACACCAAGAGATAAACAAAAGAGGAGATATTTAACATAGAACAAAAGCACATAAATAGAAGGCCTAGTGATGAAAATGAGAAAATGAAACCTTGACATCAATATCAAGTACATTCTTCTATCACAAAAACTACCTACCTATTAGATTACTTAAATTGCTCATAAGAAAAGGAAGCAAACAAACTCAGACCCTGAGAAATATTTCAATCTAAAGAAAAAAACTCAGCGAAATAAGAGGTAATTCTTAAACCTTCTGGGTCATATTAGTTTTTTATAAAAAATTGGTTGTGACTTCTTGTTGTAGCATATGCTTAACTTAGAAAGCATAAACTATTTGTACGGGAATGCTTTAAATCCTTTTTGCAACAAGCTTAATAATAGATACATTGGATGGTAGATAAAGAAGTGGCAGGGAGGCAGACAGATAAATGGATAGAGATGCATAGAAGGTTGAATAGATAGAAAGATAAATAAAGTTAGTTTATAACCCTCTGAAAATTAATTGATTTTTAAAGTTCTTTAATAATTGCATAAAGGGTTTTTCGTTATGGAAATGTCTGCTATTTCCTGGAGCTTGGGGATGAATTATGTGTATAATTTTAAATGAGGAGGATACATTTTTTTTCCCCTCGGGACTTCCTAGATGTAGGCTTATCTTGCCTAGTACAGTATTTCTCAGATTTAGCTACAAACTACAATCCCCTTGAATGCTTGTTAAAGATACAAATTCCCAGGATCTACACAAACCTATTGAATCAAAATCTTCAAGGGGCAGGGCCTGAGAATAGGAAGTTTTAAAAAAGCATTACAGAGATTCTTACGGTTTCAGGATGTAGCTTAACCACAGCCATAATTCCAGAATAAGAGTTTCAATATGTAAACTTTTTTTAAGAGTCAATTTTAGTCTTTGAGAAAATTGGGAGAGTAAGTGGTATACTTTATCTCCTGGAGTACATGTTTAGTTCAGTTTCCCCCAAAATGATTAAAAGCCTACTGACTAGGTTTAAGCCTTTGCTAAGTGCTGGCGGGTGGTGACAGAATAAGAGGAGGGAGTAACACCAAACAGCAAAGGACAACAGAAGATGACATTCTTGTCTACAATGAATTTACAGTCTAGTTTGGTAAATGTAAATAACAACGACTAATCAAAGCTTATGTAAGACATTATATGATTATTTGGTCATTAAGGAAGTACAACGGGAATGTAAAAATGAATGAGATCAGTGTCAGTTTGAATTCAGTTACAGCTAAAAAACAAGATGAGCTGGGCATGGTAGCTTTCACCTATAATCCCAGTACTTTGGGAGGCCAAAGCAGGAGGATCACTAGAGGCCAGAAGTTTTAGACTAGCCTGGGAAACATAGGGAGACCCCATCACAACAAAAAAATTTTAAAAAATTAGCCAGGCGTGGTGATGTGCTCCTGTAGTCTCAGCTACTACGGAGGTTGAAACAGGATGATTGCTAGAGTTTAGGAATTCAAGGCGGCAGGGAGCTGTGATCAGGCACTTTAATTTTAAAAAATTAACAAAAAAGTAGATGGACTCCTGCAACTCATTTTGTCCAGCAGGGAGAATATTTTGCAATAGAAATCTTTGAAAAATGAGATATCAATACCTAGGTATTAACTCCTCTGAAAGAAATGAATGCAATAAAGAATAGAGGCAGGAATAAGCATGAGATGCAGTCGTGCCATCAAAGAGAGCATCCAAGCAGAGCAATGTCACCTCTTCTCTTTTCTCCATCCTTCACTGTATTCTCTTACAGTGTTCTCTGAGCCAGGATAATGCAGATAATTAGGCCATAGAAAGAAATGTTCTGCTCTTATGTGGGTTCAAGAAGTGGCGATAGGAGAAACCCCCAATGGTTACTAGAAGCTGAGAATATTGAGGGTGTTTAGGAGGAAGGCAAGTGTCGAGGGAGAGAGAGAGGGTACGGTGACAACTTCAGGGAGATACTGGATAATTTGTAGTCTAAATTATGAGGTACTATGGGTTTATTTGCATACTTTGGGTATTTTAAGCAATTCTCTAATGCTGCAGTGTGTGAAGTAGCCTATAAAATAATATGTTTATATAGTATTTTCTAAGAACATCAAATTACTTTATCAAGACCACCACATTATCATATCTATTTAAAAGATGAATTTTGGTTTATAATTAGAGTCAGGACTGGATGTCTGTACCCTAATTTTGTTCTGAGATGTGCTTCTGACCTATTTTTGTGAACACTTGGAAAACATCTGCTCCATATTTGAGCAAAACATGTGTTCCTTTTTTTTTTTTTTCCTTTTTCTCTCTCCCTAGCTCAATATCCCAGGATTCCTTGACTAGAATTCTCCCTAACAAGACTCTTGCTCTTTCCCAGGCTTCCTGGGCCTGAGGCTCTTTGGCCGATGTGCTCTGATCTCCATGTCTTTGTTGAACAGACAGATGGGAAGGGACAAAGTTGTACGGCATTGTCAAAATGATTTAATAAAGTTCTACTTTCTGTTTTTAAATAGAATCTCCACAGCAAGTCTGTTCCTACTCAGCCCTGTGTGGTGCAGAAGCAAAGCGCAGGGCCCTCATCAGCTGGGAGCAGCCAGCTATACCAGAGTGAGCCCCCTTCAGATGTAACCGCTCACGGGTCAAGAGTGAGCAGTCTTACACTTGGCCTGGATACTCAACAGAGTGGTGACCGTCTCTGGGCCCAACAATCCCTGCTTTCGGGGAGTGTGAGAACTACGAAGAAGAGCCAGCAACAATTCCCTCATAATCACTCTACCCCACTGACATCCACAGCAATCTCAACATTTCCTGAAATGGACACGTAGATAGTGCTCACTCTGTGCCAAACTTTATGCCAGCCACTTGTATAAGACTTGAACCAACACTAACTCATCTAATTCACTTGATCCTCATAACAACCTTATAAGATAGATGCTATTTTTATCTCCATCTTACAGGTAAGGAAACTGAGTTTTAAAGAGGTTAAATGAATTGCCCAGGGTCACACAGGTATTACTAATAAGAGTTCCAGAAAAAGAAAATTAGCCTCTCCCTACAAAACAACAGGGATATTTGATTTTAAGAAAAGTAATGTCGGTAAATTCACAACTAATGGAAGCAAAATGCACTGTATGGGGGAGGGACACGCTTGTAGCCCTGGCTTGGGTGGGGCAAACAGCATTACATGTAAACAAAATGTTTGTAACCCCCATGATATCCTGAATAAATTAAAAAATAAAAAATTGAATAAAAAAAGAAAAGTAATGTGAGTAAAAATTAATATATTCCTGGGGATTTACTTTTTTGTTTTACCTTATCTATATTTTATTCACCCCTGGAAATGTCAGGTTAGGGTCAAAACTGAAAGATGATTTTAGACATCAAGAGGGTAGTAGGATTGATATGAAGGTGGAGGCTGAAATTCTGAAAAGGCACACTGATGGCATCTTTTTGGCAGCGCTATAGTAGCCAGGAGGATTATACTCTCCTCTAGAAAATTCTCCAAAATTTTTTTTCCTTCAATGTGCATAACATAGCAACTCTACTAAAGCAACAAGAACTCCTAGAATTTATCCTGTTTCCCACCCACTATTTTTCCATCCATTGCTAATCCAAGATAAGATCTCTCTACAAAAGACTTGATGAAAAAGAAAGAAAAATAAAAGAAATTGAAGCAAAAATAAATTAGGTATAAAAACTATAGAGTTTATATTTTAAAAGACACTAATAAAATAAGTACACACTAGATAGCCTAATCTAGCAAAAGATAGAGAAAATACAAATACTGACTATGGTTTGATAAAGGAGAAAGAATTGCAGCTGTACAGGAAATTAAATGTTTGAACACCTAAATTAAGTGATTGATTTCCTAGGAAAATGTAAACTACCAAAATTTACTTAAGAAGTGGTAAAAATCCTAAAGGGGTCAACAATCATGGAGGATATTAAGAATGTAAAAGAGCTACTTCCTGAAATATTGCCAAACTTAGTTTCAAATTAAATTTTTTTTTCCTTAAAGGAACACATAATTCTAATGCTATTTAAAGTATTTCACAATAGAACAAAATAAAAGGAAATTTCTGATTATTTAAAAAGCCAGAGTAACACTTATAAAAAATTCTGAGAAAGCAAACACTCAAATGAAAAAATATACAATAATTTTGTTTACTATGATGAATGAAAAAACTCTAAATACATTGAGCAGTATATCACAAGACTAATTTATTATGATCAAGAGTAGTGTATTATTGAATAGCAAAGATGCTTCAATATTAGAATTTCAATAATTATAATTCACTATTGTAATAGATCTATGGTGAAAAACCATATAATCCTTTTAATATATGTATGAAAGGCATTTGATAAAATCCAATATTCTTTTCTAAAAAAATCTTATAGATTATCTAATACTTTCTTAACTAAACATAATTTTATATTTATATATACACACATGTACATACACATTATATACACATACCAAAAGCTCAATATAAAATACCAAAGGTCAATATGATGTTTAGACTTAATGATGATAGTGTAGAAGCATTAAAAATAAAGTTAAGATCAACTTAAGGATATCTTTTATTACCAATGCTACTTAATATTAGCCTACATGTGCTGAAAAATATAATTGGACAATATACTATGATTATTTAAGAAGGAAATACTATAATCATTTGATGTTGGTAGGATTTTATAACTAGAAAACTCAAAACAATGAAAATAAAATTAAATTTAATAAAACTTTTAAAAGAATTTTTGATATCCTAAACAATGGCTCAGAAAAATTTAATTCCCTCTTATCATGGCAATAAAGCCAAATTCTTGAGACTAAGTTGAATGAGAAATATAAAGGTTATAGAAATTATAAACCAATGAAGACTTGAATAGATGGGTACATTTCATTCTTGGACCAGACGATTCAACATTGTAATGATATCAATATTACCTACATTAATATAGGAGTGAAATGTTGTCTGCCCATAAAAATACCAACAACACAGGTCCATCTGTGTTGTTGCAAGTGACAGAGTTTTCTTTTTATGGCTGATTAATATTCCATTGTGTGTGTGTATCACCTTTTCTTTATCTATTCATTCACTGACAGACATGTGGGGTGAGTCCATATCTTGGCTATTGTGGATAATCCTACAATAAACATGGGACTGTAGATATCTCTTTGACATACTAATTGCATTTCCTTTGGATATATACCCAGTAGTGGGATTTCTAGATCATCTGGTTGTTCTATTTTCAATTTTTTGAGGAACCTCCATACTGTTTTCTGTAATGGCTATACTAATTTACATTCCAACCAACAGCAAGTTAGGGTTTCCTTTTCTCCACATTCCCACCATCACTTGTTATCTTTTGTCTTTTTAATAATGGCCACTTTAATAGGTGTGAGGTGATATCTCCTTGTGGTTGTAATTTGCATTTTCCTGATGATTAGCAAGAGTATTTTTTCATATACCTGTGACCATTTGTATGTTTCCTTTTGAAAAATATCTATTCAATGTCAAACCTTTGTCCATTTTTAGTCAGGTTATGTTTCCCTGCCATTAAGTTCCTTACATGTTTTTGGTATTATTCCTTTACACATATTTTCTCCCATTCTATAGCTTGTCTCTTCACTCTGTTGACTGTTTACTTTGCTGTGCAGAAGCTCTATAGTTTGATATAATTCCATTTGTCTATTTTTGCTTTTGTTTCCAGTACTTTTAGGGTCATATCTAAAAAATCATTGCCCAGACCAATGCCATTGTTCCCCTTATGTTTTCTTCTAGTGGCTTCACACTTTCAGGTCTTACATTTTCTTTCATCTATTTTGAGTTGATTTTTGTATATGGTATGAAATAAGAGTCTAATTTCATCAGTGGCCTTTTTGGTTTACTAAACACCTGTAGTAAGTTTAGTTACTGTGACTCAGTCTCTTAGAGTCTTATTGCTGTGGGAGCAAATAAAAACCAAGTTTCTGAGATTGCAAAGTTGAGGAACAGAAACATTCTGTACCCATGCAAACCCTAGTAACTGAGATAGTCTTTTAAAAAATCATAGTTTATAAACACAGTGGTTTTCTCACATTCTGCAGACACTTAATGAAAAACCTTCTAATAAAGTGCCCCTCACACCCACCAAGTTCATCAACAGGAATTTACTCAGAATATTTTTATATTAGAAACCAAAAACTCTAAAGTGCTAATAAAGAGTCCTCCGGTAAAAGAAAGTACTAAAGGAAGGTCAGAGAAAGGAGGGCTACTAAAAGTTGGTTAGGGAGTCTGAAGACAAAAAAAGCAGGCTTAATCTCTCCCCAGCCTCTTCCTTCCTCAGCATCTCACGTGTCTTTCCTTCAGCTTGCCCCCTCCTCTCTTGTTCAAAATTGGATTAAAACTCCATCAAGTTTCAGTGGAGCACATCTAATAGACAAGGCCGTGGGTGGGAGGAAGGCTTGTATTATGATATCCCTGGGGGTAGCAATGAAGGACCACCCTGGCATAGACAAGAGGGGGTTGTCCTTCCAACTGCTATTTCCACTTAGAGCTCCTCTGCATGGGTGCACAGCAATTCCCAAGGAGACCCAAAAGATGAATTTCACAGGGAAAGAATCTGACTGCATGTAGAATACAGCCATGTAACTGTCCTTCACAAAGGGTGCATCAAGGCAGAATTGGCCAGTTCAAATTTTTACTTTCATTATAAACATTTATAAAGGACTATCTTGAGAAACATGCCTTTATTTATTTAGGTTATTCCTTATTCCTTTATTCTGCTTCAGAGTAAAGAGAAAAATAAGAGAACTATAAAATAAAGCTAAAGGAAGTTACAAACACCACATAAGAACGGCTCTGAATAATTGCTAAATTCTTAGACAGTTCACCATTTTCATGCTTGATTTGGGTGGATGACAGATTGCTTTTATACATGCATAAAAATTGTGATTATAAATACTTATTGTTACCCAAGTTGTTAGTTGGTATACAAAATATTCCTATTTGGTTTTATGAATTATTTTAAAAAGTGATCTGGATAATATTTTCCCGTAAGCATTATAAATGTTTGAGGTGAACTAACAGAAGAGAAAGTGCTAAAACTGTTACAGCATATTTTAAAGCCCCCTTAGCTAAAAAAATATATATAACTAGTTTTTGGTATGAAACAAGTTTTAATGGGCATATGTGTAGACTTTTTTCCCCCTTTTTTTAACCATTTAATAAGTGTATATAATTTTCTCTTTTTAAAAAATTTATCTTAATTGACAAATAATTGTATATATTTATGGAGTACAATGTGATGTTTTAAATTATGTTTGTAATGTGGAATGGTTAAATTAAGGTAATTAACAACTTCATCTTTTTCTTAGATAATTACTTTACAAACCAGTTTTCTGATACTAAATTTTGTTGATTTTCATACTTGACCATTGTGAAAAAAATCCCAATGACATTTTAAATTTCTTTATTACCATCTAGTATTCCCCAGGATTATTCGGAACTGTGATAAACAAGGACCACATGGCATGTTTCCTGCTTTACCAGATGGCATAGCTAACTATAGACAATAAACTTTATTTCAAATACGGTTCAGGTAACTAAGAATACTTTTTATGATTAAATATAGTTCCTTTGCCTTCTTTTATAAGGTAAGCTATTACCCATAGGTGTGGGGTAACAGACTTTTTTAACAAAAAAAAGTGATAGATGTCTGTTCAGCAGAAATAACTGACTTGGAGCTCCTACCTCGACTCATTAAACTTGAGATCCTTGTTCCTTCGATCATTGAGATGACTGCCACACTGTTAGTAAATACAGCTCCCTGGGGATGTGCTACCTTATAAAAAGGAATCTATAGCAACCGTGAAAAGAAATCAGTGACGCTAGGATATTAAGGTTAATATCGGCATTGTCTAATGTTCTACGAGGCAGGGAAGCCCTGCTGAACTGAGCAGGTAAGTACATCTCTTGTTCTGATAGGAATCAGCTGGGTGCCAGTAGAAATAATGTGTATCTTGTGTGGTATCTTGGGAAAGGGCTCTGGCTTGCAGTGATTTCTGTGAGGGGGCCTACTCGATAAACACACTGATGACCCTTGGACCTACCATTTTAAAAAATAAATTAAAAGGAAAGGGAGAAACTGAGAAGAGAAAGAATTTCTGGCTACACATTATTTATTGCCACACTTACGTGCAGTAAAATGGACAAAATTTCATCTTCAGTATCTTCTACCTTTCTGTTCCTTTTATACCAGTCTACACTCATTAACTCACATGTCCAGATGGTCCCATAAGAGAAAAAATTCAAAATCTGTCCTTTTGCTCTTCCTTTACCCCCTCCTTCTGCTTGTGCTCTTCATCTCTGTGATTCAAATCTGTACAAATGTACATTAATTTATTCTTCTATAGCTATTTATTTATTCAGTGAACATTTAATGATAGCTTCTAAAGAGAAGTGATTTTTTTCCTATTTTGTTTATTATTCTATCCTCAGTGTTTGAAACAGTGCCTGGCAATGTCAGACTATATATGGCTGCTGGAGAAATGAATGGACTGAGTGTCAAGCACCATACTGATTTCTGGCTCTGGGCTCCATATCCCAATTTTATTAGCCTCTCTTGCCCTCTAGCATCTCACTATTTTCTTGATTTCCTCCCTAGAATTTGGGACATCCATGTTCTCAAACAGTATTTGGTGTTATCCAATCTTCCAATTTTGATCTCTCCAGTGGTTTCTGGTAGGGACTTCCCAAATCAGCCCCTAGCTCCACAGAATCCAGTGTTCCAGCCAAAGGTTGAAGGGCATGGAGGCCATGATTTAGAGAATGATATAAACACATAATGCATTTATAAAGTGAAATTATTTCCAACACGCTTTAGGTTGTATAATTAACTTTGTTCTTATTTGTTGAAACCAATGGTCAATAAGATTTCTCAAGAAAATACAGTTGTGCTCTAGGCCTCTAGGACCACTTGGGGGAAAGGGAGGCTTATAATAAAGTAAGGAGTAAAGACATTTTGATGTATGATGCTAAAAAAATAAGAAAAAATTATTGGCAATAAAATTTTAGTATTATTCAGTTATTTTGATAATTAAAGTACAAATTATATAACTTTAATTTTTTTCATTCAGTAATAAGTAAAATAAATACATATTTTAAACACAAACTTATTAAAATTATTGAGCACCAGTGTAAACTAAGAGATAGTATTGGCTTCAATTTTTAGATGGGAAAAATAAGATACAGAAGCTGAGTGGCCCTCTTAAGGTTAAAAGGAAATTATTACAACTCCCCATTTCCATTTAGAATGAAGGATTCATGTATGATAGGTGGCTAACATTGTATATCTTACACGTTATCAAGTGAGATGCAGAATTCAGCCACCTATGATCTAATATCTTAAGCAGATTCTATGAGAACATTATCAAATCACACTTCATAACTTTTCATTTTCCCCATTTCATCCTTGTAAAAACTTACTCAACATTTTCTAATTTATTTAATAACACTAGCAATTGATTCTTCCAGCTAATGGCTGGCCAACAAGAATTATGAACAATTTTTCAAAGTGTCTTAAGATAATGCTCCTCAAATATTTCACTAACATATTCCTAACAGCAAAGTGGAAGTCATATTCTGAGAGATCCAGGAAGAATTCAGTATTTTGCAGTGAATTCAACATTACTTTGAAGTTTTATTTCACAGCCTAAAAATGTAAGCACAACTTGAATTAAATTTCATAAGATATCCTTATATTGTCCGTAATCCTTTAGTTAGAAATGGCAGAAACCAATACAAATTAGTTTAGGCAAAAAGAGAAACTTATGAGAAAATTCATACAAATGAAGCAATGAGTCAGGGGCCATTTCTACCAAGGACTTGAATGATATTAAATCTGTTCCCCTTCTTTTCTTTTGTTGTCAAGTCCCCAAACTCCATCTCTGCTCTGTAAGTCCAGTAAAGCTTTCATAGTTTAACTTTGCTTACTCACATAACTGTTAGTTCCCAAATCTCACATCTTCTGTCTTTGGCACAAATAAGGTAGTCTTTTATGCCAGAGTTTGGTTGAAAACTCACAAGAAAAGATTTTGATTTACCTGGCTTGGGTCAGATTTGCACTAGATTGACCCACTGGAGCTGAGGAGGCAGAGAGATGGTATAAAATGGAAGCCTTTTCAGAACCACCTGCTGTCAACTGAGTAGTATGCCTTTTTCCCAGTGAAGGAAAAAATGCTCGGGAGACCAAACAACAGCACAAGCTATTCTATTATACTGTTTAATATAAAATGTAACAATTTATTTAGTATAGGCTAAAGTCTATGTTTCAGGAAGATATTTTATATTTTTTCTGATTATTTGTATTCCTTGTGAACTACACCATATTCTGGGAGGAGGATAGTGATAGATTTGGTGGGGTTCTAGAATACCAGTATTTGGCTATAGAAGTTATTAATTACATGGGGTTTAACTTAGATACTATTGGTCATGCATGATAGCTGAACAAAAATAAGGTAGAGCATCGTGAAGATTGACATGGAGATATGTAGGGTAAGAAATTGCCAAACAGAATGAAATTCTTGAGAAAAGGCACAGAGATGTGAGACTACTTTTTTGAGTGCATTGTTAAAACATGGTGAGAATGACATGGTGAGAAGTAGAAACAGTTTTTTGTAGGAAGGCAGGTGCTGGAACATGCCAAGTAACAGATTCAAAAGTGTAGAATTTATCCTTTGGCAAAAGAGATAAATGAGAAAATTTGAAGCTAGAGGTTATATTCATTTTTGGGTTTTAGAAAACAACTCTAGCAGGAGTGGGTAAGGCCAATCAAAAGAGCAAGAAACCAGAGGCAGAAAATAATTTTATACGCCTATGATAAATATTCCAGACAAAAGGGTTATTTTTTTTTATTTGATGAGACATTGAAAAGGCGGCAGCAATGGAATCTGGCATTAAGTGGGAGTTAAGAGAGAGGGAATAGCCAAATGTAAGGGAGACTGTATGAGTTACTAGTATAAACATCATGCCAATAGGTTGATAATTAGAAAATATTTACTGGTAACCCGAAAGCAATAATGTAAATACAAAGTGTTCTTGTTCTTTGCGTGGTATAAAAATTCCAAAAGGCATACAAAAAATAATCTGTAGAATTTAGATGGAAAGTAAGATCTGGAAGAATTGAGTCACACGGCCTAAAAGTGTGTGATGACACCACATGCTGCTTCTTTCAATGACTTTAGTTGTTCTTAAACTAAGACAAAAATAAAAATAAGAATACATTTTCAAAGACTCTCCAACAAAATCATGAGTACAGATCATGAGGCCAACTTACTTTTCCTTATTTGTAAACTACAGAGTCTGTCTGATTCAATAATCACCTTTCCCATCCCCCATTCTACAGCTCAATTTTCTGCCTAAATGGAATCCAACTTGCCTATTTACAGTTCACTGGACTTAGTTAAAACTCTAATAACAATTGTTCAAATGAGTTGATTTCCTGATGTAACCAGGAACTCTTCCTGAACAGCCTGAAATTAAGATGTTTTTGGGCCCTGGCTTGTAACATTGATCAAGTTGTAAGTAGGTCAGCTTGTATTTGTTCAGGAAATGATTTTGCCTGTATTTTTATCTAAAGTCAAGATTATCAAATGAAACAGGAAAAACTTTCTAAATATTGGAAATTATTTTTTGCTTAACTGTAATGAAAATAAATAAATTCACAGTCTACTATCGCTATAATAGAATGGTATTATCACTTACAACATTTAAGAAGTGTCTGATGCCTAAGTATACTGTTCACTTTCATTCTAACTAGAGGTGACTAATCTGACCTCTGCAGGTGCTTTAATCCACTTAGTATTCATGACCTTTCATTTCTTAACTTACTCAATATTTACAAATCACTGACAATGTGTCAGGCACTGCACTAGACACTCTGGTAAAATACAAAAGGATAATGATGACTGTATTAATGAAATACAAATTTGTTGAATGTTATCACTTTCCAGAAACTATTCTAAGAATTTTCCATTTATTTACTTTTCTTAAAAATGTTATGAAGTCTGGAAACTTTTGTTTCCATTTTAGAGAGGATAATACAGAAACACAGCTTAAGTAATTTGCTCAAGAATATACAGCTAAAAAGCACTGAAGCTGAGATTTAGATCCAGGTAATCTGTCTCCAGAGCCCATCCATGGTAAAGGCTGAAAAATGATGAATTACATTAGAACAGTACAGAGATACTCTTGAGAGTGTAAAGGAAGCAAAGGTCACCTTGACATCAGGCAATCTGGAAAGTCATCAGGGAAGGTGACATTTGCAACGTGTCTGGATTGCTTTATGCTTTTGAGCTGGCTGGTCCACCCCTATGTATGTGGCTAGCACTATGTCATCAGGGTAAGCTTTTGGCATCTTCCCAGTTGGTTCCAGACCCAAGCCTTGAAGTACTCCCCTCAACCTCCTTGCACTCTCCTCCCAACCAGTTCCATGTCTCCTTTGCCTCCTACCTCATTCTTCGTATACTGGTAAAGGGCTCCCACTTATCACATTGAATTATTACCAGATACCACTCCTCCACTAAAAATTTTGGCTTTTCCACTTGAAGATGACCCCGAAGGGCCTTTGGGCAAGCTTTTCCTCAAGTCACTTGAACTCTGATATAGTGAAGCATCAACTTCATTTCTGGGCAACACCTGGATTAGGCTTATCTTCCTGATAGTTAATGTCGAAAACAGAAAACTAGACACATAGGCCTCTTAATTTTTCACTGTTAGTGCTTCTATTATAATTCTGGCAAAGACACTTTCAATGCAAACCTAGATCCCTAAAATAAGGACAAATGCAGAGTCATGAGATTTACAATGCCTTTAAAGAACATGTTTTTTTTTAATGGATCATCTTGTTCAAACCAGAAGTGAATCAATAGTGTGCTTCAGTCTGTTTCCTGCTAAACCTTTGTTAATGGTACAGTGAATTTTGTTATTAATTCATTGCACTTCACCTCGGAGACCTTACAACACTCTGGGGAGACCCAAGTCCCAATGCCTGAGATTAAGGAGTCCGACTGTTGGGAGAAGTAAAGGAAAACAGAACAGTAGATATTAATAATTTCACCATGGTCCTTCCACACATCACTCCCAGGTTTTACATAACAGATGCCTGTTTTTCTTTGTTCAAACCATATAGTAGCTTAACTGAAAAAAACTGTCCTCAGTACAATGCAATCTCAAATTCATTATTACCATGCCATTCCCCCATTCACTTTTAGCTTCAAAGGAAGGAAAAATAAATGTAAGAAAATGAATTCTGAAATAAAAAAAATCATTGAGCCTGTAAAGCTTGTAGTTTTGCCCAAAATTGTTTTCCTTTTTTTCCTTATTCCTTTTGAACTAGTAAATTTCCCTCTAGAGAGGCTGAGGGAGGCTTCTATTCAATGATTTTAGTTATTTTTCCCTCTCAATTTACCGAATCTTATCTTATTAAAGGAATTTCATATTTAATGATTAGAACATTGATCATTATATTTGCCAGCTCTGAAAACACAATCTGTTTTTTGTGTTAAGTATATTTTGCTTCAAAATCCTAGCAAAATGGGAACACAAAGCTAGGAGAATAGGGGAGAAAAAAGAAAAATATGAGAAAGAATTCAGTGAAATTATTTGCCCAACACAAAACCACCAAACACATCAATAATATTGATGTATACTCCTGGTGCTGTATACATCACTCATACTTGGATATGGCTTATAATAGAATTGCCTTTCAAAAGATAATTTTCATGCATTTATTTATTCAATATTTGCCAACAAACAACTATCTGTATAGGCAAAACACTGAGCTACAGGACATGCAAAGATGAAAAAGACACAGTTTTTGTCTACAAAGGGATTCTAATCAATAAGAAGAGGTAAAATACACACAATGTGTCATAAATCATAGGTGGTAGAGCTGAAGAATTTGTTTCCTGGAGCCAGATTGCTTGTGTTCAACTCCAGACCTTGCTACTTACCAGCCCCAAGTTTCCTCAATGCAAAAAGGAGAGTTAATAGGAGTCCCTACTCCAAGTGTTTGTTAAGGTTAAATGAGCTAATGTGTACAGGTGCGTAATGCAGTAACTGTCTGACAGTGATCAGGAAATATGATTACTATGAAAACGTTATGAGTGTAGGACACTCTTGTAAACACGAAAGTTTGGAAACCATGAGACATTCAGATAAGGTGATTCATAGGAGGATGATCATTTCTTGTTTGGTGTTAAAAGGAGGCTCAGGAATGCTTTATGGCATTTATGACAGTCAAGGAAGAATATGACTTAAAATAGGGCAGGAAAGAGTATACAAATTGAGTGTATAAAGAGATTTTTTAAAAATTTAAAGAATATCACTTGAGGCCAGGAGTTCAAGACCAACCTGAGCAACACAGCAAGACTTCATCTCTAAAAAAATAAAAAATAAAAATAAATAAAATAAAATATTTAAAAAAAATTTTAAAGAGTTAAACACGTCTCATTTTGTTCTAGGACTGTAGAATTTGACACTGTACAAATATGTATTGGGGCTTTCTCTAACATTAATGATTTTTCTTGTCATTTTCTCTAAAATTCAAAAGTTGGGTCCTTGTTTCTTGGCAAAAAAAAAAAAAAAAAAAAAAAATTGGATTCTATCAATTTCTCCAAGTTGAAAACAACTACTATTATTCCTAGTCCCAGCTACTTCGTGCTACTTCACTTACCTATTAAGTAAGGTGTGACTCTTCTGAGTGTTAAGCTTAAAGAATTCACCCTCCCCAAACTTCCATCCAAACCTCCTATGAAGCCCACTGCTCTCCCCTTCTTAGGGGTGGATTAGGCATGTAAGCCTTTGCCAGACCCCTAGGGAGGTAAGGGAATAAAACGGAAAAGGGGAACTTACTTTCCTGACCCCTCCTGATAAGGACTACTTATCCCTCCTGGTTGTTCCCTAGGGAGATAAAGGAATGGAATACAAGAAGGGAACTTACTTTCCTTATCCCTCCTGGTTGTTTGAAAAGAATTTATTTACTCCTCCTGGAAAAACCTTCTGTAAAACCCAAGGCTCTTCCCTTTTCTCCGGTGGATGCCTTTTTCAGCCTCCACCCATCTGCACACAGATGTTCAAAATAAACAGCATTTTGTTATACATGGGGCGTCGTGCGTCTCCCTCTCGGCTCCGGACGTAACGCTGGGGTCTCTAATGAATGCCACAAATGGTCTATGTGGACTCTCATTTAGGTGCAGCCAGAAGTCAACTTTCTCTCAGTTCTGTGTGGCTCTGGGAATCGTTAAGCGTAAATATTCCTAGTTGGCAATTTTCCTGCCTGTAGAATCTCAACCTCTGTGTACATGGTTTATTGTTCAGGAAGAGACTCACGGGTTCTGGAGCTATTTCTCAATGTAGCTCCTTCCTCTCTAGCTCTCTTGTCCTGCAAATTCTAGACATCTCAGCTTCCTCAACCTCCGATATCCATCTTCTCAACTTTTAATATCTTTGTGCTCTGCTGGGGACCCCATTTCTGCACCGTGGTCTGTAAAGCACCTCTAGGCATAAATTCTGTGTGATCTTTGGGTTTACTTTGCTTGTTTCCTTTCTCTAAGGGAGCAGTGTCTTTCTCTGATTGCTAATTTTTGCAAACAGTTGTTTTTTATATTTGTCTAGTTTTCTAGTTGATGATGGGGGGAAAATAAGTCTCGTTCTAGTTTACTCCATTATGGCTGAAGCAGAAGTTGCTGAAATTGGCATCCTATGGATTAAAAAGCTCCCCAGATGATTCTAATAGAAAGCCAGGTTTGCAAATAATTAGATTGGGCACAGTCGTCATCTCCTTTCCTCACGTTGGTTGGCTTATAGGAGTGAGGAGGTGTGGTTTTATCAACCAGTATCCCTTCAGCTTTTTACTGGTAACCATTTCATATTTTCCCTGGAGGGGCTATGTTCATACCACTTCAGCCCCTGAAAAACACCATTTTTCTGGCCACAATGATTCAATTCTCAGATTTATGCTTGAACTTCTGGGAAAGAATTCTGCTTTTTGCCCTCTGAAGGAGAACCTGTTATGCAGTGAGTTTCAGCAGGAAATGTCTGGATAACATCATTTGTACCTTGACTTTTTTGAGCCTAAAGCCAAATCTACTTCTAGATATTTCAGGTCCATTAGCCAATGAATTTTTTTTTTTTTTTTTTGCTTAAGCCATAGTGTATATTTTATTTTGCCTGTATTAATTGGAGCATAAATTTTGCCTTCTCCCAAGAATCATGAAATCCTGACACCTACAGTGGGGCTAAAAACCTTCTACACACATCAGGAGTCGAGTGAAAATAGGGAAGCTTCTTCAGAAAAATAATCTAGAAACTCTAAGGAATTATTTCCTTTGCCCTCCAATCTCTAGAGTCAAATTCTCCAAGTTTACCCACCTCATGTGTTTGTTGTTAAGTAGTTACAGCAGCTTATAACAGGTGTCATTGTTTCTTTTATTCTTAATTTGCATTGCTAATATCTTGCTTTTCAAAGGCACTTACTTGGTTCTAGATGACTAAGTTAGTCTCCAAAAATGGGCAAGTCATATACATGCAGAACCATGTGTATGGACCACACATAAAATGCACATTGCTCTGGAGGTGTGCACAAATGATATGAATGGTTAATGACAAGGCCTAAAGGTCTGTGGGACCTAAATTGCATTAAAGTAATCATAACACACATGAATAGTCATTAAATGAAGTTGTCACCTCCATTTCCGCACGGTGGGAGGTGTCCTCACAAAGGACACTAGAATGACTATCCCTTCACACCTTTCAGGAACTCAATGAATGACAAGCAATTATTGAACAGCTGATCTGTGCCAGGTACTGTGTTAACTGCTTGATATACCTTGATATATCTCATTTACAAATGAGCAAAACATCTGCACCTGTACATTCAATTTTTTCAGGCTTTAACAGAAAAAAAAAAAATCAATTCTCTGATTAATGTATGCACTAAACACTTTGTAGCCATTTCGTAAAGGGCATGAAAAGCTTTGTTATTTTTATTTGATTTGAATATTTTGACAACTCAATTCACTCTTCCACATAGTTGAGTCAGCAGCACACAAAAGGAACACCTGACCAAACCCAGCCATTTTTCCATACACTTTTCTTAGCTAAAATTAAAAATTAAAAAAAATAAGTGGAGTTGGGGAAAGTAGGTAAATGATAACAATTTTTATAAGATAAGATTCATTTTCAATGTATTTACGATAGAGTGGTTCAGAATTTCCATTCAGAATAAGAATGAGCCTAGCAGAAGTTAAGACTTCATGAATGCAAAATCAGAAGAAAATATATTTAATAACATCAGTAAGTATAGAAATACTAACTTCTTTCAAAACATTATTCACGAATGTATCCATTCAACAAATATTTATCAAGCGTGTATTATGTGCCCAGGCACTCTTCTAGGTTCTGGTGACATAGTAGTAAATAAAGTGGACAAAATCTCTATCTTCACAGAGCTTACAATTTATTGTGGGGACAGATGAGATAAATAAATAGATATAATACATAATCAAGGACATAAACTGCATACAGCACAGAGCCAGAAATGGAAATGGAACCGTAGCTGGAAGGGAGAGTGGTATAAAGAATGTGATGTTTTATTTATTTCCTACATGAGAAAAATAACAGCATGAACTTTGCACCTGGAATTTGTCTGGATTTCTTTCTCTCCAAATATGTGCACATCTAGCTCTCTTACATGTTCTGTTTGCATGCTGTCTTTTCAATGAAGCCTTCCCTTCCCTGGTCACTGCCTTATTTTTAAGATTATATCCCTCCCCACCCACGAGCACTCCCTATTTTATCTATATTTTTAAAATTATCTTTATTGCTTTTATTATCTGCCTCAGCTCTACAAACAATGGAAGCTCTATGAAGGCAAGAATCTCTTTCCTGTTGTGTTTACTGCGAAGTCCTCAGCACTTTGAAAAGTGCCAGGCACAAACCTCGTATTCAATACATATTTTTGTATGAATGTTTGGATGAATGAATAAATGAGCTTAGGAGAAGGCCTGACATTATTTCAGGTACAGAAAGGAGGTTGATGGGGGTAAACAAAATGGATAAACATTGCCAGACATTGTTCCAAGTAACTTTATGCACATTATTTAAGTTAATGAAAAATTTCATGAAGTAGTTATTATTACCCATAGCAAACAGAAAGTTTCTCCTAACATGTAAGAAGAACCTAGCAGCTATTCAGTCGACTCAGCTGCAGAAAATAAGCCAGAAAATGTAAGGCAAGCGGTCTCTAAACTTTGAGAAGCTACTTTTGATTTTTCAGAAGTCTTGAGATTATAGGGGAGAGCATCTCACAGTAATGTCTTCTGGAAACTGTCTCTACTTCTGCCATCAATGGTGTATTAGCTTCCTATTGTTCCTATAAAAATTACCATAAATTTAGTGGCTTAAAACAATACAAATTTATTATGTTATAGCTATGGAGGTCAAAGTCTAAAATGGGTCTCAGGGCTACATTTCTTCTCAAGGATGTAGGGGAGAATGTTTCCTTGCTGTTTCTAGCTTGAAGAGGCTTCCTGAATTCCATGGCTCAGAGCCCAGCATCACCCCAAACTTCGCTTTCATCATTGCATCTCCTCTGACTTTGACTCTCCTGTCTCTCTCTTTCCCTTATTAGGATCTTAGGGAAGACCAAGATAATCCTGGATAATCTTTCCATCTCCCAATCCTTAATGACATCTGCAAAGTCTCTTTTACCATATAAGATATGTTATATGTATGAATATGCTCAGAGGTTCTAGGGATTAGACCATGGACATCTTTGTGGGCTATTATTCTGCCCATTATAGATGGTTTGGGGCACCATCAACCCCATCCCACAACTGCTTTCTAGACTAGTGAATAGACGATTTAGGACAGGTCAATCATCTTTGTTTTCCGAAAAGTTGGTATTTGCTTATTGAGGCACTGGGGGTAGCTGAGGGACAATGAATTGAAAGTTCTTATAGCAGCATAGCCATAATCCTCACCAGGGTAAATAAAAAACAAGTGTGACCTGAAACTGGAGGGAAAGGTGGAAATACAGAATATGGAGACACTGAAAAACCCAGTCTGCAGGGAGGGGCATGGAACAAACTTGCAGAAGGAAGCAGTTTTTGGACACCCTTCACTTACAGTCAATTCATTACTAAGTCTAGCTTACAAAGTCCTTCTCCTTGCAACTATAATAGTTTTAGGTAGAGCCATGCTTGATCAGGGTGTGGGTTGTACTTGAAAAGGCCACTTCCACTGTCTTCCACCAATACTAAAACCCCAAATTGTGGAGAGAAGTTGTAGGTATCACAGTGGGCTTGGGGAAGCTTCTCAAGAACACTGAAAAGATAAAGCACCTTTAGGGCATGGACACAAGTCCCCAAATCCAGGACCACAGGACTTATATATTATGCAAATATGTACTAGGACTTTTGCTATCCAAGAATTTATTTTTTTTCACCCAATTCCAACATCTAGACTTTGTATTCTGACCAAAAAAAGTAGGCCTTGGGGCTGAAACACAGTAAAAACAGCATCTCCTACCATGTCAACTATTGCTGCTGCTGTATATGACACAGTTGAGGATTCTGTAGGCATTCAACTCAAGCACCCTCCATGCATTATCTCATTAAATCCATATAAGAATCTTACAAAGAAGAAAGTATCATTACCGTTATTTTAAACATCTCACATTAGGGTAATCTTTACTTAAGTGTTGGATATTTTGGTGATTAAAAACACGTTGGGCCGGGCGCGGTGGCTCACGCCTGTAATCCTAGCACTCTGGGAGGCCGAGGTGGGCGGATCGTTTGAGCTCAGGAGTTCGAGACCAGCCTGAGCAAGAGCGAGACCCCACCTCTACTAAAAATAGAAAGAAATTATATGGACAGCTAAAAATATATATAGAAAAAATTAGCTGGGCATGGTGGTGCATGCCTGTAGTCTCAGCTACTCGGGAGGCTGAGACAGGAGGATCCCTTGAGCTCAGGAGTTTGAGGTTGCTGTGAGCTAGGCTGACGCCACGGCACTCACTCTAGCCTGGGCAACAGAGTGAGACTCTGTCTCAAAAAAAAAAAGAAAGAAAAACACGTTGATCTTTGAATAATAAATCCATAATCAAAACCCATAAGGTTACATATGAAAAAGAAACTTTCAAGAGAAACTTTCAGGGGAGAATGGAGAAAGGAGTTTTAGGAGTTAGGGCTGAAGCTGTATGGTCTCACTTCAAATTCGTTATCTTTAGGCATGATTTTCTCAATTTTTTCCTGAAGCTCTCTCTTCTAGTTCTAACTCCTTAACTTTTTTTTTTTTTTTTTTTTTTGACAGAGTCTTTGGCTTTTTCATCTTCTACAAATGAACATTAAGGAAAAGAATACTGGATGAAATAGTGCCTTAAACCAATAGCTTGCATGTATGCACAACTCTTCTCTCTCCAGCATTCACAGACTGGAGTAAGGGGATGTCAACCTCCTGGAGCCTAGCACATGTAGTTACAAACTTGTTGAAACTATTCTCTTTGACTGTGACTATTAGATTCAGCCCCCAGGTGCTCATCTGTTTGGAAATTGTGTAGTCTGAAGGCTCCAATTCAGTAGAGGCAGTTTCCCCTTCAAAATACTCTCATTGATTGTAGTTTTAAAGATAGCTTGAAGATTTCAAGGTCTTTTTTCTTATGTATAAAATGATGTTTTAGGATTACTGGAGCTTATCCAATGTATTAGAAGTGGAAACCAACAATTAAGCATCCAATAGTACCCTGCCTAAATTTCTGCTTCATTTTCCTCATATTCTTCATTGTCAATTACAAAAAGACCTGACAGCTCACTCTCCTTAAAATGCACTTATATCTGCTATTTTCTCTCTTATACTCTAGGACTTGATACTGTGAGGCAGATAGCTGAACTCTAGGAGAGTGGAAAATTGGAAAGTGAGAAAAAAATGAGAGAAAAAAACCCCTTCTTTTTATTGAGGCTTAAAGGGATAGGACCAATTTTTTGGGTCATAAACAGATACTAAGAGAGACCAGAAGATGAGCAACTTATCTACCATCAGGTAAAGGAGAAGGTGCATTTCCAAGGGAGAGGTGTATAATGGAACAGGACTGCTGCCATTTTAACTTTTGATAAGTACTCTCTATAGAGAGGCAGGGGTCATCAGTCTAGATCTAGACATGCCATGCATTATAAATGCTCTGCCACACTTTTTTTTTTGAGACAGGATCTCCCTCTCTCCCCCAGGCTAGAGTACAGTGACATCATCATGGCTCACTGCAACCTCAGACTCCTGGGCTCAAGTGATCCTCCTGCCTCAGCCTCCCGAGTAGCTGGGACCACAGGTACATGCCACTGCACCTGGCTAATTTTTCTTTTTGTAGAGTTGGGGTCTCACTCTTGATCACACTGTGGTCTCAAACTCCTAGCCTCCAAATGATCCTCCTGCCTCAGCCTCCCAAAGTGCTAGGATTACAGGTGTGAGCCACCATGCCTGGCCCACACTGGCTTTTTGACCACAGAATAGTTAGCAGAATGTTTGTTTCACTGTCTATGTAATTAGTGAGGAAATAATTTCATTAATTAATTTAGCATAGTACGTATATATCAAGGGTCTGATATGCACTGTGTCTTTTGAGTTTTACCCTGTTTAGCCACGGGTAATTTTCTGTAACTTTTGGGAATATACATTATTCACTTAATTCAGAAAACCTTACCTGTACACAATATTAGAAGTAGCTGATTACTGCAAACTCTGCTTAAAAAAATTTATTAATTCTTTATAGTCTACCAAGTTCAGGGAGATTTTACCCAAATTGAAGAAATCTATATTATAAAATGTCAAGATCATTTCCCTTAGAAGACTATAAAAGAAATACTTCCTAAGGTATCAATAAGGATACACCAAGCTTTTTGCCGAAGAACAGAACAATAAAAGATAAATGCACCATGTTTCTATTATGCTATTCTAAAGACTGCTCAGTAGAGGATTTGGCTCAGTGTGCATGACAGCTGTTTGGTGTGAGCTGCGACATTTCTAAAATGAGAATGCACTCAGAATTATAAGCCTTCATTTCTGCATTAATTGTAAAGGTATAATAAAAGAAATGTTCCCTTCTTTAGGGCTGAGAAGTAAACTATGGAATCAAAGTATAGTGGGTCAGAACAGTGCTATGTAAAATCATTTGCTTTCAGTTTACAAAATTCCACTTGTTCAGGAGTCTTTGTACATGCTGTTTCTTCCTCATCTCTTTTCACCATGCCCTTGCTTGTCCCAAGTCTGTCTCTCCTCTTTGTCTCACACACGCAGACATACACAAACGTGCACACACATTCTCCAAAAGCATATGCACTTCTTCCAATTAATTCTTGCTTAGCCTTCACATTTCAGTTTAGATATAACCTTAAGACAGGGATATGATCCTGATTCAGGTCACCATTATGTGCTTCTCTTAGCTTCTCCCACTGTACCCTATACTACCATCACGATACACATCACACTGTACGGCGACTGCCTGAACACTTGTTTGGATATCCCAGTAGACGGTAAGCTCTGTAAGAGTAGAGCCCATATATGTTATACATATAGCCCAGTGTTTTTTCTGTGAAAAATAAATGTTTATCAATGCTTCAATGAAAAAAAACTTTACAGAATGATTTGTAGTCTATGATAAAGCTTATTCAATGGATGAATGTATTTAATGACATAATATGGCAGTGAACTGAGGTAAAGAGAGGTGACTGTCACAAAAGGCAAAGATTGCCTATAGGAGAAATAGTACCCCCTTACCAAAGCTTCAGTCTTTCTGGTTCTGCCAGCAGATGGGTGTTCATCATTGAAATGGATGTGTCAGTCTACCCAAGCCTGACGTCATTGGACATTTGAGTCATATAATAAACTTTTGGATCTGGGTCTAGGCATTCAAAGCAAACTTCTGATTATAAATCACCTACAGGGCATTCTGATGAGAGACTGTTCCACACATGAGAGAGTGATCACCCAAATCCTACTCTCCATGTACTTATGAATCAATTTCCTGGGCCTGTAAAACAGAGGACCAGACCCTAGACTAGGGTGAATTCAGGAAAGTAATGCCTATGATAGTCTGTGTATCTGTGTGGTCAGTTGGTCATTCTGACAAAGCAATCCTCTATCTTATGTCATATGAACTTCTATATTAACAGCTAAACAAAGCAGAATTCCACCAATAGTAGCCTTTGAAATGGAAAAAATATAGAACGTATGAATTTTCTAATTGTCCTACATTTTCTGTCATTGTTAGCATTCTAAAAGGTTTTACTGAGCATAGAATATGCCCAATTCTTAATTATGCCACATAAGGAATATATACAATGTATTAGATAGTATTTCTCAAATTAAGGATGATCCTTTATAAGGAAAAAAATTATGGAATTTGAGTTAAATTATGCCCATTTATACTATTTATACTATTACTTAGCCAGATATGAATTATTAATGCTTTTAAGCATAATCCTTATATAACTATAAAATAAAAATAAATTTAGAAATTAAATGTAAATAAGACAGGAAATCCAATAAAATTAAAATTAACAAAAGTATAATTAATGGTATTTTTTTTTTTAAAACAAAACTATCATTTGTAACTTTAACGTGGAAGTCACTGCTAGAGCAGATTCTTAGGGGAAGAGAGAGAAAGAAAGAAAAGAGAAGCAATTTTGTTAATTGCTCTATCCCCAGTGCCTGCATAGAGATATGCCTGCACATGGTAAGTGCTCACTAAAACTTTGTGCAATTAATAAAGAAATGAATTTTCTGATTGTTTTTCCTCTATTTAAATTTCTGTACAGCCACTGCTGGGACAGTAACATCATTTGGCATTTACTTAGTGACAATGCTTTATTTTCCTACTCAGTAAACTTCTGCTCTTTATTCAATAGTCCCTGGCAATAAAATTAGTATTATTTGGCATTATTGTAAACTCAAACACGATCATCAAAACCAAGCGCCAAGACTTTGCTATTATGTGGTCATCAAGATGATCCAATAAAATTATCATCTTGTTTTCAAACCATAAGAGCAAAACTTAATTCTGGATTTGATGATGGAACAGAAAAAGGACATTAGTAAAAAAAAGAAGAAAAAAAAACAACTGATAAAAAAATAAACTGGAGTTTATAGTAATGAGCCAGTGATGATTTCTTAATTCTGACCAAATGTTCCACAGTAATGTAAGACGATAACATTAGTGGAAACTGAAATTGCATGAGGAGCATTCAAGAATTCTTTGAAATACTTTTGCAATTTTGTGGTAGATATAAATCTATCCCCAAATTAAAAAAAATTTAAAAACTTAGAGACAAAAATCAAGAAAAATATTATCTTAGCTATTCCCTAATGCCCCCAGAGTCTTGTGTAAATTCTCAAAACACTACACAGATTGTGGTTCTACCATAGAGGAACTTATAATCCAGTCAAGAACATAAAGCAATCTGAAGACAACTAAGTGATGTTGAGTAAAAGTGCAATAAAATTACAGAGAAAAAAAGGAAATAAATATAGACTATGATCATCAAATAACATTTCATGGATCTCATGAAGCTTCAGCTGATTTTGTCTGCTAGGTAAGAGGTAGAGATATAATTTCAGGTAGGAGAACAGGATGAGTGAGAGCATGGAAGCGGAGACAAAACCATGGATACAGTGAATGAACTGTTTAGAACTGGGCAGAGAATCAGGAATGGGAAAGAGTGAGATGTAAGTTTGGATGAGGAAGCTTGGGGATTGATAGTGGAGGGCTCCAAAGATAAGCATGCTTGATTAGCCTTGAAGAGGAATAAATTAGATCCCACTGGTATTTGAGATCCCTGAGGGCAGCAAATGGGCCTATTCAGCTCTTTGTCTCCAGAAGCTAACAAAGCACTGGACACAAAGACAGTGTTTATTACTATGGTGCAAATAACTTTTCACATATATCTTTGCATACATGTATCATTATATCTTTGGGAAGAATTCCTAGAAGTTGATTTCTTAATCAGATGGGGGTGTGTGTGTGTGTGTGTGTGTGCATACATACATACACACATACACACACACGCTACTGATACCCATTAGCAAGTAGTTTTCTACCAGCCAAGTACTGCATGAGGGTAACTGTCTGCCCACATCTGCATCAGTCAGGCTTAATATTTAGTAAAAAGAATTCAATCTAGTTTATGTATTCCATGTGTAGCAGGTTTTAACATAATGACTGGAAGCTTACACAATTTAAGAAGGGCCAGGGAAGCAAAGTTGATGAAAACTACCACCTCAAATCTCCATGTGCAAAAACAAAACCATGTAGGACCCTCATCCAGAAGTCACTGTGAACCTAAAGAACCTCTGCAGGCACCCACCAACTTTCTGAGCCTGCAGCCTGATCTGCATTAGCAGATGGTCTTCAAGATGCATTTCAAATTCTACATATGCCCATGATGTCTGACTCCAACTGCCTCCAGAGAAAATTCACTCCCCTTCCTCCCTGTCCTTCCAAAGCTCTCACAAGTTCCTTTCATTGGCTGTCATTGATGTGGAACCATTGGGGAGTGAGGTTCTCAGAAATGTAGTTTTAACTTCTGTGATTCAGACAATCCAATGTAATATCCTCAATGAGACACTGTCAACTTCATGAATGGCATCTTGCTATTAGAGGAATTTTGTTATTAATGTAATATAAATCATATGGGAAATATTTGGAACTGTTCTAGAATGTAGTAGTATGAGATATGATCCTCTGCTTAGGAATAGTCTCGGTAGGACTCCAATCCAGGAATGTGCTTCTGGACCCCATGTGGTGAGTCATTAGGGCAACAACTGAGTTATAGCTCATCTGCTAGATAAGGAAGACTATAAGTTCTGTTTACTCTTATTAAGATGTTGGTGCTAGAACCTCTCTCTTAGATGCTTGATCTTTAAATCACTTGTATTAGCTCCAATAACTCTAGGCTGCAGTGGGTGAAGCTCCTGCTCTGGTCGTGGCCTACATTCTGGTCCCGATGGTCAAGGTCAAGGAGGCAATGTGCCTGTGTATATGTTGATGTGACCTCAACAGTCTGAAGATAAACACCTGAAGGAAGGAACGATCATCATTTTTATCTTACTTCCCCCTCCAAACAAAATCTGTGTTGCTCCTTGCTGAAAATATTTCCATGGCTTCCCATACTTTTAGGATAAAATTCCAACTCTTAAATATTGTGTTCAAAAGTATTCACATGTAATCTTCAAGGCTACCTTATTAGGTCATCTCCCACTAGTTCCTCATGTACCTTTGACAGTCCAGTCTCAAGAGGCTACTTTGTTCTCTTGTACTGATGCTCAGACAATCCCTTCTATCTAGGATATTTTTTTACCTATTAATAGAATGCTTTTTCCTGAAAAATTTCCATCTCAGCTTTCAGAGAAAGCTTAATATCACTCTCAACTGAAACTTCTTTAACAAAGGACCTTTTTTCCCTGAATTAACTGTGCTCTTTGTAGCACCAGGATACTTTGTCTATACAACAGTTTTCATGTGGAATTTTGATTGTTTATATCAGAAACATCCTCTCCATTAAATAGTTACAACGTTGAGGGTAAAATAACCTACATTTCAGTATTTGGATTCTCATCTCACCAAGTAGATTATGCTCACTAAAGGTTTAATGGTCTGAATTTAATAAAATATCTGACATTTATATAATGCCTTAGAGTTCACAAAATGCTTTCCCATACATTCTTGCACTTAATCCTTATAACAAGCCAGTGAGGCAGATATTTTTATTATTTCTACACTGCAGATAAGGAAATTAAAGCTCAAGAATATTTAGGATCTGCTTAGCACAAAGACTCACAATAAGTACTTCTTGACTGATGGTTTGATGTAGACAATTGACCTCAGCTCTCCATCTTTACAGAAAACAAACACATGCCATCTTCATTTCTTAACCTTGTGTCAGCAGCTTGTTTCTCATATTGCTAAGCAATCATTTAAAACCCAAGAATCACATTTTCAATCTTTCCTGGCAACTTCCTATACAAACATGACTTAGGATATGGCTTTGACCTCATCTTGGATACCTTTCCTGTAAAGTTAGAGCCATAATACCTACCCATTTCTCAAGCCTCCTGGACTCCAATTTGATTGAGATAGTATTTACCAAGTCTTAGGCATCCCTTAAAATTTAGGGCTGTATAAATGCAAATGCTATTATGGAAAGATAGGGATGCATCTATAGAATGTAGGTTTCTTATTTCAGTATGAAAGATCTCTTCTGTTATCTTCTGATAGACTTTTCGTACTGTGTTGTGTATTTAGATAAAATTACAGATGGTTTATTTGAGTATACCTATGAATAGAAACAGGCTAAGAATTTTGGAAAGAACTAGTTTGTTGAAATGGAGCTTACAGAAAGGTTCTGAATTGGAACTGGCCAAAGTTCTGCAAGATTCTTCCTTTGCAGCCCAGCCATTCCCGGGACTCCTAAGGAAATAACTTATGCTTTCTAATGTCTCAAGGTCATATGGTACTAATGCTTCGGGAACTGCCAAGTTCATAGATGTATGTTCAAATCCCCAATCCACCATTAATCTTCATGAATCTCTATGAGCCTCATTATCTTCCTCTGTTAAATGGAAATAAAATAAGCACCTACCCTCATAGGGTTGTTTTGTGCACTACATGTGATGAATGTAAAGCTTGCCATAGTGCCTGACATAGATAAATGTCCAACAAATACTGTTATGATTGCTGTGATGGAAATAAATGTAGGAGCAAAAAAAAGGCGGGGAGGATGGATTTAGAACTCCAGAGACTAGGCACCCTGCTGGGCATTTCATCTCATTCTTAATAAGAACTCCACAAGTTTCAGTAGCATCTCCACTTTATAAATGGGGAAACTGACCCAAATAGATGACTTGGAAGGCTCATTCATGCACTATTACCTGTCACAGGTAACACTGTCAAAAATTTATTATTCTACAGCCTGCCACTTACTCTTTTTTATTCTTCTTTAAAAGAAGCATCTATTTTAGACCCTCCAATCTGCACCAGTTGCTTTGCAACAGTTGTTTGAAGTCATAAGAATTTATGCAAAAGGAGGTGTCTCTTTACTGCCCTCTGGATAGATCCTGAATCCCTGGGAGCTATGAAGCCTACTTGTAAATCATCATCTACTATCGGCCTTCCATCACTATCTTTGCCTTGCCCCCTGAGTCGTAACGGGCTGCAACCAATCGGCACAGTGTTGTCTGTCTGCCTGACACTTCAGGGCATAAACCATGGGTTGAAATCAAGCTTCAGACACTAGCAGCTCCCACAGTGTTGTGATAAAATTTAAATTACAACTTAGAGAAGACAGTGTATATATTATTTTCAAGTGCCTGGGCTCTCACATATACTAAGAGGAAACTTGAAACTGTAGTTTAGAATCTCTGTAAACTTGGAACATGAAATGCCTCATATGAATGAAATAGGCATTTAAAATATATATCAAAATGGCAACGGATGCTTCTGCAAAAACTTTCTAAGTACTGAATATGGATTAAAGATACCAGTTAATTTAGACACCAGAGATGTTTTGGTTTTAGAGTACCAGGAGCATTAATGTTGATTACAAAAATAAGATTTGAAAACCAGAGAGGGAACATGGACAAAGCTTTAGTGATAACAGGAAATTATCTTCTCAATGTTCAGGGAACATTTGGTTCTCCATCTTCACAAGTGAAAGTTGACACTGAAAGTTATGTTTTCTTTAGACTGCGCATTTTCTTCCATAAATGTGCTCTTTTCAAGGCTGGATTCTCATGTTTTTATTCTGGCAATTACAATATAATTGATTCTAGTCAAATGCATTTCAGGGATATTATTATTAGTAGCTGGAACGTTTCCAATCCAAGAAACTTTCCAACGGGAAAGAAGAGTCAAGTGAGTGCAGTGCAGCAAAATAAGCTTTGCTTCTTTCTATTAGCTTCTAAGTTGCAGATGATACATACCCCATTTTCAATTTTTCTGAATCCATGCTCCATTGGGTTATATCAGGTTTCACCTATAACATCAGCCAAATAGATTTGAAGGGAGACAAATTGAGATTCAAAGAGTAATACAGTTTTTGAAGACCTAATAAAACACTAAAATGAATTGAATAGCAACTTGGAGCAAGTGTTAAACTTTTTTTTTTTTTGTACATGGAATTGGTGTTCGCTAGTTCCATTTATTTAAAGTTCCTCCCTTATTTTATTAGAAACTGATACTTGAAAGGATTTATAGCATGTACAATAGAATCTCTAAGAACTGGTCTAATGTGTGTGGAAGCATTCAGTTTTAAGTTATTTTCTTTAATACCATAAACATATGTACAGTATTTTTCCTTAAACAATCACTTACAGAAACATACAGAATTCTAGATTTATAGTACCTTACTCATTTTGTGTCCTCTTATTTTTTCCTTACTAAAAGAAAAATGTGGTTTTTAAGAGTGTCTATTAAAGAGGCTTTTGTGGCTAAAACTATTTTGTATATTAGGTTAGGAGAAAAAGTCAAGTATAACTCCTAAAATAAACCTTTGAGACAAATTAGTTGTTAGTTTTTGAATGAATATTATAAGCACAACATAGGGAACTGCAGCCTCAGAAGTCTATGATGACATTGGCCTCAAATCCATATTATCTATCCCTTCACTGCTCTGTCATTCACTATGTGACCTCTATTGGTGCTTCAGTGTGGATTGGGGGGAAATAAAACCAGATAGCATTTCTGTAAACCATAGAAGACACTTCAAGATAGGTCTGGGAAAGCAAAGCAGAGTCTGTTTTATCCCTTCCCACTGGGCTGCTTTTATGCCACGTGCTGATTCCCTCAGGCGAATTTTCTTTCCATGGTTATGAGACCAGGTGTATCTTCAGAGATAAGGAAGGTCCCTGGTAAACTCAGCAGTACTTTGCTGGAGCATCTGTCCTCTTAAAGTTTTCTACTTTGTGGATTTTAAAAGAAATTTCCAAGTGTTCCATACACATGTGAAAGCTACATGTGTATGAAAGACATTTATAAATTTTACCTTCCGTTTTTGCATTAGCATACTTATTAGGGTCATTCTTTGGCTAAAGACAGAACCAGGCCAGTTCCTTTCCTTCCCCACCCCAATTCTGTTCTCTTGCTTTACTCCCTTGTCCTCATGTTATCCCTCCAATTTTATTTTCTCTTTATCCTCACTCAGGGTTAAATGATTGCAGACAGCTTAAAGATCAGCCTTTCCAGACAAAACAGCAGAGTTCAAAAGATAGAGTTCAGGCATAAGCTAATGAGTAGAAGAGGATTTTTGGGGGGAACAGAATGGTTGCCAATTTATCCAATAAATACCATTTTTTTCCTTTCCCCTCCCAAGTAAGAGAGCCCCAGAAGTATCACATACATCATACACAGACACACACGGAAGAATGTGCAGCATTTGCCTAAGAGGGATAAACAATGGATTGTTCACTATTCTAGTTAACGTAGTCAGCAAAATTGATAGCTATATGCCTTTGCAGTTTCTTATGTACTTTCATGGAAATAAAACATTATGGAAATTGAGTTTGCATTAATATGTGAGAAATCTACTGTTCAAATTTTTATTAGATTTAGGTAGAGACTCATTCCCCTAAACCACCACTCTAGGGACCAAGGTAAGTTGTCTGGCCAACAGAGATGGAGGAAGCTGGAGAAAGACAGCAAGATGGGGACACCTTTATGAAATCACCTGTAGCTCTTACCACCAAGCAGCACATTCATCAACTTCAGGTTATTCTTTCTGTGTGGCCTGCAATAGGCAACTTAATTGCCAATAGGAAAGACGGACATATTTGTTCATCAAGTAGAAATATTACTAAGAAGTTTTCTTTGAGCATGTTTGGAGGATTAATAATTCTATTATTGCTTGGATGATGCTGTCTCATTATCGCCGATTTTCTAGGCAAAAGGGATGGGTCAGGCCAGTAGATCACAAAGTAACTGCCAGACCAGCAGCATCTGCATCCCTCGGAAACTTGTTAGAAATGTAAATTCTTAGGTTCTGTCCCATACATACCGACACAGAATTTCCGGTGGTGGGATCAGAAATTTTATGTTAATAAGCCCTCCAGATGTTTCAGATGTATATTCAAAGTTTGAGAACTATGGGCATAGGCGATTTTGTGAAGCCCAGTGAAATGTTTTCAAATTGAAAGCAAAAACCAAGCCCTGCCTACAGTTCATTGAAAGTCATGGAAGAGGAGGGCCTTTTCAGATTGCTTTGACAATCCATTCTAATCACTGGTGAGTTACTGGGCGTAGAAATGTAGCTTTTTGCAGGGGTCAGAAACTATGATGTGTGGGTGAAATCTAGTTCACTGCCTGTTTTTGTAAAATAAAGTTTTACTGGGACACAGCCATATTCATTTATTTACTTATTGCCGATGGTTGCTTTCACACCACAGTGGCAGAGTTGAGTAGTTGCTGCAGAGATCTTATAGCAGATGATGAGAGTTATACACTGCAGAGAAAAATGTCGCAAGGTCATTGCATGAAATTTTACCCTTACATTTAGATCTAACCTGTATACATGCAAATGTCCCTGCAAGGATTTATACAGGGTACCATCAGCCCAAACTGGAATCTTCTTAGGAGTGAGCTCATGTATTAACAAAAATATGCTATTTTGGAAGGCCACAGCAAAAGCCCAAGAAGATAGAGTTAGTATAGTAAAATTTGGTTAGGAAAGGAAAGAGAAGAAACGGGTTTGGGGTAGTACTGGAAAATTCATATGCTACAACCTCCCAAACCTATATTGGGAAGTTCTAGGGGATGCAGTAGGGCAATCTGGAAGGAGAGGTCTTAATGAGAAAAGAGACAGGTGGGAAATAAAAGGGAATTCCAGGTGCTTTCACATATGCTGTTTCATTTAATCCTTTGTATACTTCCACAAGTTAGCTACCACCCTCTCTTTTGTTTACTCTTAACATTAGGAAATGACACTTACAGCTCTTAAGTAACATGCTGGAGTTAACACAGCCAACAAGTGTCACTATGAGGCACCTCTGGTCTAACACTACAGCCCATATTTTTCTGCTACCTCTTGTACCACTACATATTGTTTTGTGTAAGGCTGCACTATTCCTAAGTTTTACTTTTGAAAATGAACTTAAGGTTCAACCTAAAAAGCCCATTAGACAGTATGGCTCATCTAAATGAGAGCAGATGGGAAAAAGGGAAAAAGAAAGATTGAAAGGAAGAGGAAAGACATGGAGAGAGAATGAATGAGCGAGAGAGATTGTGAGTCAGACAGACCAAGAGATGGAGAAAGGCAGAGAGGCAGGCTGGGGACATAATTCAGAAAGTATATACACATTTTACTCTAAAAGGAGAAAGTAAACAACAACAAACAAAACTTTAACATGAAACTTTCAGTTAAGAAAGGAAATTGTCAAAGGCCTAAAATAACTGTATCCCTACACATAGTGCAAGAAAATATCAGCTGTTTTGTCTGACCCAGGAGGCAAATATTTGTGTAAAAATTCTTCATTTTCTGGAGAGCAATGCTAGTGATGATACTGGTGACTGTATGACTGTAATACTGGTGACTGACGAAAGACAGGAGGAATAAAAAACAAACAAACAAACAAAAACACCAAACTTTAAAACTTTGAAGAGACAATGAACAGACCTGAATTCATGGGTAGATGAAGCAGGTGATTGCTTTGAGAACTGTCAGGAAGGCCCAGCTACTCTGAAATTGTACCCATCCCAGGTACCAACTTTCCCCACACTGCATCTTTTGAAAATTATTCCTTTGGTCTAAGTACTTCTATCTTTGGACCTCCTTTTAAAGTTAAATAAATTTGGTAGTGAAAATACATTCAATCATAATTCACCAGTGTGCAAACATCAAAGGGTGAGCAATGTCTTAACACATAAATTTTAATTTTTTCAGTTATACACAATGCAAAAAGTTTGAAGCATCCTTACGTGACTTTACTATTGTAATAAATTCTCTTATAAATACCATAACACTATGCCAGCATTAATCAAATGTGCTTCCTAGAATATTCATTCTGCATAATACTCTGATTAATAGGTAAAAACAGTAAAAGTAAGTATAAGAAATGTGGCCTATTTTATCTCTTTCGTGGTATATCACACTCAGAACAAGTCATAAATAGCTCTGAAAAGTCTGAAAGTAATGTTATTAAACCAATTTGTCTAAATATATTTGTCCAAGACAGTCTTCACTCCCACCCCTATTAGTTTTCTTCAGAAGACTAGGGCACAATTTTAGAAACAGGACTGGAATAATATAATTCTTAGCAGCACCTCTTTCCCTTCCCAGATTTTTTTTCTTGGTCACATCTGAAACTTTGATGGCTAAAGACACTCTAGAACTTTATAGTCTATAGGATTATCTAGAAACTTAAAAAAAAAAAAAAAACCCACACAGTTGACATTATCCTGAACCAGTTATTCTAGGGAGTAGTCAGAAATCTGTATGTTTTATGTTTTACAGTCTGACAAATGACTTATCCGAGTCATTTCTAAAACTATACTTTGAAATAGAAAGGGGATAAAAGGCTTCTGCTTTTAGGAAGCCCAAGTTTTGATCACTAAAGGATCTTGTCTAGGTGGATTTGATAAAACCAGAGAACAGAGAATTATAATCAGAGATGTTTGATCCTTTGGGACTTGTTCTTGCCCTCCTATCTTCTTCCATCCTTCATTTATCTGGCCAAAACATCTCTGCACTCTTTGATTCCTGGCCCTATCATACTATTCTGACCCAGTTTCAAGTTCTTGCCTTTTTGACCTTACTGCATAATTTGACTTTTCACAGATGCACATCTAATATCTAATGCCTCTTCTCCTGGATTCACAAGTGCATCTCCTTCCTTCCAAGCAGTCTCCAGGTATCACATTCTGTTTTCAGGTTGGCTCTATGGAGCCCACTAACAAGAGCAGGCTCAGTCTTTTGTGCTTCTTCTAGAGGATTAGAAGAGATAAAAATGACTTTACTACATCCGAGTTGCTGGATCAAAGAAGGACAACCAGTACAGGGACTGTGGATCCTAAAGTTTATGTTTCCTTCATGCAGTCACTCACATTCTTCCTGGCCTATGTGCTCACCTTGACCTCATCTAATACGGGGATTAGAAAGTCTGGAGAGAGGCAGAGGACTGCACAAACTGTGATATTTCTCTAAATAAAAAGGTTCATATTGTAGGTAGGGTAATTCTCATAATGGCTCTTTTCCTACTAAAAGATACTCTATGAGGTACAAAAAGTAGAGCAATTATCTCAGTGTCTGTTTAGGTTAATACAATCATAAATGGGAGGCAATTCACTTAATTCAGTAGATACTTATTGAAGGCTCACTGGGGCCAGGTATTGCTCTAGGTCCTCGGGATTCAGCAGTGAACAAAAGAGCAAAGATTGTTTTCATAAAGCTTATGTTCTAGATGGATTAGGCAGATAATTAGCAAAACAAACAAGAAAAATACATTATAGGTTGTATAATGGAGAAAAATAAAGCATGGAAAGTGAGTAGGGAGCGCTAGAGGGAAGGGGGAGGCATGGACTAGAAATTTATGTATACACTCCAGAAGATTTGAGTAAAGAATTAAAAAAAAAAAGTGAAAGTGGCAGTCACACAGACATCTGGGGAGAAAAGAGTTCCAGGTAGAAGAAAGAATAAGTGCAAAGGCCTCGAAGTACAACCAGGACTGGCATGTTTGACAAGCAGCAAAGGGGCCAGCAGCATGCTGCAGAAGATAAGGAGGAGTGTAGGAACATATGAGGTCAGAGAAATGAATGGGGACCAAATCCTCAGGACTTTACAGGCCACTGTGATTTACTGTACCTTTCACTTGGAGTGAGATGTGAAGTCATCGGAGGTTTGGTATGGGAGTGACATGATCTTATATGTGTTTAACAGGATCCCTCTACCTGCCGTGTTGAGAACAGATTGAAGGGAATCATTGGTACACACAGGCAGACCAGTTAGGAGACTATAGCAATCTTCCAGGAAATAGACTATGGTTGCTGAGCTCAGGATAGGTTCGGTGAAGGAAGTAGAAGATATGGGTATGTATTAAAGATAGAGGCATCCGGATTTTCTCATAGATAGAAGAAGATCAAGAGAGGATACAGAAATGATTCCAAAGTTTTGGGTTTCACTACTAGATGGGTAGAATTGTCATTAACCAAGAAGAGGAAGAAGTGGAAGAAAACAACTAAGGGGTTAAGATCAGAGACCAATTTCTGACATGTAAGCTGGCAATGCTTATTTCAAGTCTCCCATTCAAGGGGAAAGTCTGGAGTGGGCACAAACATTTCAGAATTCAAAAGAGAAGGAAGGAGTTATATATCTTGTGTTAGGCAAACGTGTGCATACTTACTAATGGTGCATAATTGATTACTTCTTAACACACATATGATAACATGATCTCTAAGGCTTTGCCATAGTCTGTCTGAACTTCTATGTTTAATTTTATACTATGACTGGAAAAATATTTAAAGCATCAAAGCCCCTAAGAACTAGATAATTGCCTTTTAATTCCAAATTGTGATTTGCTTCTTTATCTTTCTCTCTTGTACTCATCACCTCAGACACTTTCATAGCTTCTGGTCTTAGCTATCCAAGCTTGTAATTAGTTGCTCTTTAGAATAGGTTCATTAATCCTTTTTAATATTTCTCTGCTATTTGCTCTGGATAATAAATGTTTCTACTTGGCCCTTCTTTTGGCCAGACTGTTTCTTCTGCTGTCTATAGCTCAAAACCTTTGTGTGGACCAAATGGCTGAAGGGCTTTTCAAATGAGCTTGCCTCAAGTCTAACTCATAGTTAATTTCTACTTATTCACTCTGAGCCGCTTCTGTGTGAAGGAACATTACCCTTGGACTACCTGCTTCTTTATAGTCCAAATAATATATATTTTTTTTCCACAAAAAAGCTAAATTATTTTCTTCTGAGATGCAACAGCTCCTGACTTGTCAACATCATGGTTATAAATAGCCCCTATTTTTAGTGGCTGCTATCTTGTATAATCACTTATTAAAGTAGGGGCACTGCAATGACAGGGGTGACAGGCCTGCAGGGTATGAGAAGATATCTGAGATTACCATCTTTCCTGCAATCTTGCCTGGGAAAAACCCCTGTGCTTTGGTAGAGGAAAATTTTCTATCATCCTCTCCCTCTACAACCATAAATTGGGACAAGAAATTTTTTTCTACCACTTTTGGATGTTAGAAGCAGTAAGTAAATAGGAATTTCTTGGATATTCTGATGGTTTCTATGGACAACGTTTAGAATATGGGGACAAGCCAAAGAAAATGCAGACATGGTTACTATATCCATTGCACCTGCTGCTGTGTTCCCAGAATTGATAAATAATGCTATTTTCACTGTGATGGGTTAAAGAGGCTTGGGCTGGAGTGGCTACATAATCATTTATGCATAATTACCTTGACCAAATATGCTCCAAGTTCAACACAAAGGACTTTCAAACTGATTTGGGGAACACAATCTATCCTAACTGGATATAAGGAAAAACTATCTCTTAAGCAGCTGCTTAAGATTGGGGAGGAAGGTGGGAAGAAAAAGAAGAAAAAAATAGGAGACGGGTCTAAACGTTTGCATCAATTAAGAAAATGGGGTCAAGTATTAGAGGATCTGTACTAGTTAGTTCCAATTCTGAGGCCAAGTTTTTTTGTTAGATACAGGCTATCCTGCAAGTTCAGAACAAAGTTCCTGAGGTTAGTCTTTTACACCTCCTCAAACCTCTCAGAAGTAAAGATAGTCAAAGCTGTGATTATTTTGCTGACATTAGTTAGGAGAGAAAGAAACAAGATTTAAAAGATGATTAAATGCTCAGTGATTTGATATTCCCCGAAGAAAAAGCTTGAAGCAGTTGCGATCAAGGTGTCAAGGCAGCCACCCTGGTTCTGTGTGCACATGCATGTGTGTTCAACTATTACTTTTCCTATTCTGAAACTGTGATGTTATATCAATAATTGAGAAGTAGGACATATCCTAGCGAATCCATTATTATGATCAATACATGGAAAGATCAGCTCGCCAAAATAAATATTGCCATAGGAGGATAATCTTTTGAACTAGTAGTACAAGGCTCCAAAACTACTGTCATAAAGATAACCAAAGACCTTCATGGTTATTTCCTAGGAGCACAAAATTCAATTTTAAGTATCAGTTTAAAAAAAAAAAAAAAGCTTCCTGTGCAAAATTAAAGCTAATTAAAAAAATAAACATGCAAACAATGACAACAAAACACTCTTCATAACAGTGAATTTTTAAAAGAAAAAGGAACTTTGTGGTCCCAAGTAACACAGTTATTATGGGATTTACAATGCAATAAACATTTAAGCTAATGGAGCTCCTGCCAATCGGGGTTTTAAACTGCAAAACAGTGACTAAGAAAAGTAATCTCTAGAGTTATTTTAAGTAAAAGATAATGTAGGTGCCTAGGTTTGAGTTGGACTTAATGACCTCTCAAACTTCCTTCTGGTTTTATTATTCTATTCCTTTTAGGAAAAGAAAAAAAAAAAAAAGGCCTCTAAATTTGGGAGAAGAAATAAGACATCATGTTTTTAAGATAAATCACACAGGCTTTATCCGAGGTAGCATCCTTGTCATATACAAAGAGAACTAGGTCATGTAGGTTAGAGAGATGATTTTCCCAAAGTGGATGATACAGTTCTCTTAAGGAAAAACCAACCATTTCCATATAGTTTAAAAAAAAAAAAATACTTCTAATTACTTCTGAAAATTCTCAGAATCTAGTATTTAATCAGGACATACTGTTTACAAAGGTATGACTCAGATTATGCAAGCAATTCTTGATAAAAATCTGTATGTGCGTTTAGTCCCGTGAAGTTCAATATTTTAATTGCAATAGAGCTGTTTAATATATAAAGAAGTGATATATAGATAAGTATGCTCTTAACATGTATTTTTTACTATAAATTTCTATATGCAGAATAATCAGTCCAATGATGAAACGTTAGAAAATAAGGCTAAAGCTATTCAAAGTGACTCTGGTTAAAAACGATGATGGACAAATTTCTATTTAAATACTAAAGGTGATTCTACAAAGAAAAATTTTTTTAAATTAAATAAGTCACTATGCAAGAACTCTGACCTGATTACTAACTTTAGCCACTGGGCTGGAAGACTAGCTTCCTCGCCACCACCGCCCCCTCCCATTGCTTCCTTGATTCAAAAATCATACTGCTTTGAGATGTCTGAGGCTTTTTTACCTTTTCTAAAGGGGAAAACTATGCCATTTGAGCCAAGCTGCCTTCTGTTGCTGAGCTCCTCCTCCCCCTACATCCTTTCTTCCTTCTCTAGTCCCTCCCTCCTCCTTTTTAAATTCTCCTACTACCTTAATAGAAGGTCTTATCATAAATGTGCCCACTGCTCTAGCAGTTAGTGCTATACCTTCTGTCCTCTTCTGTTTTATGAGTTGCTTCTAGTTCATCAGAATCTCCTGGAATATCAGCTTAAAAACAGATTCCTGTCTGTATCAATTTGCTAGGGCTGCAGTAACAAAGTACCATAAAGTAAATGGCTTAAACAACAGAAATTTATTATCTCACAATACTGAAGACTAGAAGTTCAAAATCAAGGTGTCAGTAGGGTGGGTTCCTTTCACAGGCTGTGAGAGAATCTGTTCTATGCCTCCCATGGTTTGGGGGTTTTGCTGGCAATATTTGGTGTTCTTTGGTTTGTAGACATCTGCCTTTGTCTTCACATGACCTTCTTCCTGTGTGTATCTGTGTTCAAATTTCCCCTTTGTATAAGGACACTAGTCATGTGGTAATGGAGGCCTAGTTTACTCCAGCGTAACTTTATCTCAGCTTAACTAATTAGATGTATTTGCAATGACCCTATTTCTTTTTTTATTTCAGCTTATTATGGGGGTACAAAAGTTCAGGTTATGTATATTGCCCATGCCCCCCCACTCTAACCCCCGAGTCAGAGCTTCAAGCATGACTATTTCCCAGACAGTGCACATCACACTCATTATGTAGGTATACACCCATCCCCTCCCCCCTACCCCCACATCTGTCCGACACTCAGTTGGTGTTATTCCCAAATGTGCACTTAGGTGATGATCAGGGAAACCAATTTGCTGGTGAGTACATGTGGTGCTTATTTCTTTCATTCTTGGGATGCTTCACTTAATAGAATGGGTTCCAACTCTCTCCAGGAGGACAAATGAGATTCTATATCACCATTATTTCTTATAGCTGAGTAATACTCCACGGTATACATGTACCACATTTTACTAATCCACACTCATGAATTGATGGGCATTTGGGTTGTTTCCACATCTTTGCAATTGTGAATTGTGCTGCTATAAACATTTGGGTGCAGGTATCTTTTATAGAATGACTTATTCTTTTGGGTAGATGCCCAATCTATTCAGAACTCAGAAAAAATCAGTAAGAAAAAAAAAAAAAAATCAAACAACCCTATCAAAAAGTGGGCAAATGACATGAATAGAAATTTTTCAAAAGATAAGATTGATTAACAAACATGAAAAAGTGCTCAACATCTCTAATCATCAGAGAAATGCAAATCAAAACCACAATGAGATATCACTTAACTCCAGTGAGAATGGCCTTTATCAAAAAGTCCCAAAACAACACATGTTGGCGTGGGTGTGGAGAGACAGGAACACTCATACACTGCTGGTGGGACTGCAAACTAGTGCAACCCCTGTGGAAAGCAATATGGAGATGTCTTAAACAGATTCAAGTAGACCTACCATTCGATCCAGCAATCCCATTATTAGGCATTGACCCTATTTGTAAGTCAAGTCACATATTAGGGAACTGGGGTGAGGACTTCAACATATGAATTTCAGGGGAGACAAAATTCAACCCATAACACCCTCTTTGAAAGTTTGAATCAGTAGGTCTGAGATGACAACAAGCAAACTGCATTTTTAAAAAATACACCTCAAACTTTTGATGCAGAGATTAGCAGCTAACTACTCTTTGAAAACTACTAAAAAAGACTTGAAAGCAAAAGTTCACCTATTTTTAGAGTGGAAATTCTTTCCTGGAGGTGGTTGCTGTGCTTCGTCCCATTTTTTGTTTGTGTTTTTCCCCCCACCAGAAAGGCTTTATGTTAACATTTCCTGTATAGTTATATTGTACAGAAAACTATACTAAAGAGGAGCTTTCAATTCAGAAGAACTCTAGCATGAATCCTGCTCTGGTGACATCATCCATTAACGTATAATTTTGAACAAGTTACCTAAAACTTTGGGAGTCTATTTTCACAAATGTGAAATAGGGATAATCTATCTCACTAGGTTGGGAGGAACATAGGGAATGTACCTAACAGAAAGTACATTGTCAATAAATGCTATTATGTTCTATCTCAAGCTTTGGTCATGGCACAAATAGACTATATTCTATACCCAAAATTCCAATAAACAGAGCATAAGATGCATTAAAAATAATTAATTTTTATTGCAAAAAATAGTCCATGCTTATTGTGTACAAAATATAAACTCGGTACGCCAGGGGCTTTGTTTTGTTCACTCCTGTAACCCTCAGTGCATTCTTCAGCACTTAGAAACCTAGTAGTTACTCAGTAGTCAAACAATAAATAAATTCAACAGATAACTAGAGAAACAAAAGGCAGGAAATAATTCTCTCCAAAATTATAGTTTTCTAATAGAGGCTATATTTTACATAATATGCAGTGAACTAAATGATGTGACATTAATATTCTTATAAAAGATGATTTTAAATGACAGCACAGTATTTAAATGTATTCAGTTACTATAATTCATTGAACTATTTGGGGGAGGTACTTTTAGTTTATTCCTAATGTTCACTCTTCTAAGCAATGCTTTGCTATTGTTGTTAAGTATTATTTTCTTGTGATAAATTCTATAGAGAGAAGTTGCTGAGTTAAGGGAGGAAGCACACATTTGGTTTGGACAGCATAAGGATAGACTTCAACCACTGAAGTGTGAAGGTAATAACAGCAGTGCCTCCTCTTATGGGCCTTTACAAAGAGGAGTATCTCTTCTAGGCTTAGGCTCTGAAGGAGGGGTATGTAGGTAGATGAGGAGCCTGGAATGATACTTGGACTCTGAAAACCAGAGTTGTTGCTGAATTGTGATTAGCATTACTTTATTAATTAACGTGCATCACAAAATGTTATAATTAGAACACAACACTTGTTATAAGCTACCTGAAAACTAATAGCACTAAGTTTCTGGGTCCCAGAGTGTTTAGTAGAACATTGTATCCTGGAGATTTAATACATGTAAAAAAATAAATAAAAAATAAAGATGAATTACATGGTCAATGTTTGGGAAAAATGAGCTAAAAAACAAATGCAAAATTATTTTCCTGTAGTTCCTCAGAGGCTTTACTATTCTACTGTGCATTCTCAGTCTCCAAAAAGTGGTCATGGAGTTATATATAGCCTTTTCAAAACTTATTTGGTACCAAATATTTTTATTTACTGAATGTAATAAGGGGTCAGTGCTGCACAGAATACCCTTTAATACTCGCTTCCAGGATACTCAAAACCAGGTCACAATGTCACTGTAGCAAATATTCTTCAATGAGTTGTAGTTTTCCCAGGCATCATTTATATCTGTATCCATATCTATATCAACCTCTCTTTATGTATGTGTACAATATGCGCACATACAATCTTATTTTATGAATTCTCTGGAATCACTTTGAATATTCTGTAGGGTTCTTTGTGGAAATATAGTTATCTTATTAAATATGATTTTTTCATTTGTCATGTAACAGAAGGACATACCCAGATCAATTGTGAAATAGTGATGCTCTTTCTCAAACTGTATCAGCATAGTTTTCCTTTGATTTTGTATCATCCTTTCCATCATCATTCCATGGTTACCTATTCTAGACATGCTAAGTGAATTGTAAGCTACATTTCTCTTCACATAATGTGTCAAAGCAGTCCCCTACACACATCTTGCATGTGGCCAGTATGTGGGAGTAACATTGAATACCACCCTTAGTTCCACAATCTGGATTGAGGTTTAGCTTAATCAAAGCGTCATTCGGATTAGTTGCTTTACTTAAAATGTAATTCTCCCGAGGATAGTTTATGTTTTAAATGTTCACTTTTTAGTGTGTATGTATGTGGTCTTAGCTATTACCTCTGTAAATTAGACCACAGAACTGCTTATTTCACCTGAAACAGAAGAGATCATTAGAATTGGCAAGAGGCGAGTCTTTAGAAATTTTGAAGAATTGTTTTAGGGGACAGGTGGGTATTAGGTTCCATGAAGAGAATCCTCTTTTCCATTAGACGCCAGATTAAGTGGGGGCTGGTTTAATAAAGGGAACATTTTTTTCCCCCGAGTTTGGAGTGCATATGCTAGTGTCAAAACCAGGCATCAGCCACACATGGAATGGGCCCACTAGACTGTCCTCTGTACAATTTTGTGAAAGGATATAGTTGCTGAATTAGAAGGAACAGTCTTAATATGTGACTGTTCCTGTGAATTCAACAATGTGTTGAGTTCCAAATCCCAGATCTACACTAGTCCCTATTCTAGGGAATGGGGGATATTAAAAATGACCAAGACCTTGTCTGTACACTCCAGGGGTTATATACCACGTTTAGGCACTTTAACTCAAGAGCAGGCATTGAGAAATACTTCTGTTCTAATAGCATGTTGACATAACTTGATGACATTCGGCGAGTCAAGAATGTTCCTTTCCTGAATGTTTTCTTTTCTGATATGTACCTGTGTTTTGCTGTTTCTTTAACCTGGAATTCCTTCCCCCAGATATTCATGTCTGGCCCCCTCCTGTCTTACCAGATGTTAGTTCAAACGTCACATCTATAGAGATGCCTTCCCTGACCTATCCTAATCCATTACTCTTGTTCATATCACCACCAAATTTATTCCTTCATAACACTCATCACTACATGGAATTAACCTACTTAGTCTATTACCTCTTTAGTTCTCTATCATCTCTAATTACAATGTTAACTATTAGGACAACAGCCTTGTCCACTTCGAACATCACATTTAGGCACTCAATAAGTATTAAATAAAAATTGTTCGACTAAAAGAGAAATAGAAACAAGTGGCAATGTTTATCTAGCTCTGACCAGGGAGGAAATCATTCATTTTCATGACAGGAATATTCTAGTCACTAGAGAATTTTCTCTACTATGAAGCATCATAAGGACGTAACATAACATCTTCTAAAGCTTTTTTTGCAAGGGATCCATTTTCTAGTTTAAATTATTGAAATACCTTATAGATTATAACTGAGCCAATGACTTAATTATTCACTTCTGCCAACATAGTTATCATGAAAACCCAACTATTTCTGCACATTTGGACGGTTTTTACTCATGTAAGATCTATTTGATTTCATTTTAGACCACGGGAATTAATCAACTTTAGACACATTATGTGTACCCTTTTGGGGCACCATAAACATCCAATTTTCTCATTTCTACTATAAAAGGCATGAAAGAGTTTAAGAAATTATACCATAGAAAATTAAATGTTTAATCACAGAATCCGATTTAGGTTCCATGTATTATACATTTGCTATTATTGATAGCACTCAATGCTTAAACTGAAAAATCATAGGTTTTTAATATGATCATCTGAATAATTGCTATTCAAAGTAAAGGTACTTTCAGGTTATCCCTAAATTCAAGTAAAATGAAGTATATTTTCCAAATGTAAACATAGTCAGTTGGAGTAATCCCAGCCTGTTAAGATTAAAACTGTTTAAAATCATTGAGGATTCTTAAAATACCAATTTCACAAATTGTAATTATTTTACATAAATTGTAATGGATTTATAAGGATTGTTAGATAGGGTAATTAATGCCTTTAGAAATCTTTCCTCAAAGTTTATTTAAGGGCCTGTTTGATTTCTTACAATGAGGCAGCATTGGATCATGAAAATGAAATCCATATCTGATCAATAAAGTCCTCATAAGGAGCAAAAGAACCTCTCTCCTCTCACTTCCAACATCTAATGACAAAAATGTTCTCCTCTATTCTAAATAATCTTTCTCTTTCTCCATCCCCATCCTGATTCATTAAAAGCTAAAAGAGGTGCTCACATCTGAAGTTTATGTATGTTTTTCAGCACTGGAATATGACCTACAGGAACCCAGGAGAAAAGTCTAGAAACCAGTTTTGGAAACTGCTGAATCTGAAGACCTAAGCTTTTGGTGCCATGCCTAAAAATAATTAGCTGTGCTTAATTCCAAAAATAGACTTTCAGTATCTGCCAATATTTTAAGAACTGAAGGGAAAACTTAGGGTTTTCTTTTTTTTTAATGAAACTTGGCTGTTCTCTATTGTCCTCACAGGGCCCAGGTAGTAATATTTCTATGCACGTATGAATAAGTAGATTAGAAATTTGAGATTTGCTTTTTGGCTTATATGAACGTTACCAACTGAACCTAATTTTCCAACCCCAACTCAGAATTTAGCCGCTTTTATGTGTCCATTATTTTGCTGCTGGTTTAACTTTTCTAAAAACTAATGCCAGAATGCATACAATTGTTCCCAGGAACACTTAGATTTTATGAGTATACAATTTCCAGTTTATATTTCAAATGCAATTAAAAGACTTTCTCGTGTTTAGAATTTTCAAGTTTGATTTTAAAAATCTCCATGAGCCTTAGGAGAAAAAGTTTCCAACTCTTCTCCATGGGGTGAAAGAATATGTAACTCAATATATTGATAAAAATATTTTGTTAAATTCATTTAAAATATTTCATGATAAATCTTGTGGTAGATCTTCATTGTGTCTGTTTCCTCAGGGAATAATTATCTAATCTCGTGTTTAACAAGACTGGAATTATAAGCCTATTGCACAATTTGGGGGGTTCTGTTAATTAGGGGAAAAGTTGTCGGGGGTGGGGTAAGACTTAAAATGCATTTTCATTCCCTGTGTTTAAGATGATACCTACCTTTTATTGTATCTGGTTTCTAGGAGTATAGAGCCTTCCCTCTTAATTCCCATAGAGAATAAGCTTTTTGTAACAATTTTGGTTGGGTTAAGAGAATCAGGCCTCTAACTGCTTATCAGATTTTCAAGCAATACTCCAGTTTTCAGTTTCATTCTCCTGTATCCTCATAGGCACATGATGTCTCTAATTTCTGAGCATTTGGGGATCTATAGTTTTAATTAGCTCACCTCACACTTGTTTCACCTCCTGCAGGCATTTAAGACTTCCTATTCCTCTGCTCTGCTAAGTCCTTACCCCTTGGCCATCTGCTGTCTATTGCCCATAGTTTTATTGACATCACTTCTCTGCTCTCATTAACTCTTTGTCCTTTCTGGGTTTGTTCCTGTACAGCCAATTTAATGAAGTTTCAGGAGAGAGTAGAGATAAATGCGTGTGTTCCATATGCCATGTTTCTTCCTATTCTATTTATCATAGGCAGAAAAACACCTATAATTAGCTCATATAATCTTGAAAGCAGTTATGAAATTGTGCTGCCAATCTCCTATGCTCTATCCTGATTTTTCCTTAAAGCATCCTTTCCCAAACTTATGCTCTAAACATTTTGTAATGATATTGGCTTTAAGTACATTAGAGATTTCCATACATCAAACATATTGAATAACTGATGTGTGATGCCTAAGTTAGGCGCTAGAAATATTCTGTTAGACTTGTATCTATCATTATTTCTGCCTCTGTTGGATTCATCTGTCCCACATACATAGATCTTGACACATCCCACTAGCTCCTAGCTTTAGTTTACTTTGGGAATTTGTTTATACTGCAGTTGGTCTCAGGACCCTGGTGTTACTCTCTAGTTATATTTTCTGAAATAAAAATAAGGATCTATTATTCAATGGTCTTAAGAATTTGTTTTCTGACTTGTGTATTTTAGTGAAAGTATAAAAATAAAATCACCTTTAGTAATAGTTAAATTTAATAAAAACATTTTGAAAACTCTGGGTCAACATTTAAGCTAGCTTGAGAAGATAAAGCTATCTGTCTGAGGAAATTCAAATATATGTATGTTTGGGCTCAGAAAACAATACCCCAAAATAAAGGCCTCAGAAGCAGCTGCAGAAGCAAAAGCTTTTCTGACCTTCTCCAGTCCTCCTGTTTCTCAGTTCCATTCATTCTCCCCTAACACTAGCCATAGAAACTAGAATCCTCCTTCCTCGAGGCAGGTCATAGAAACCAGAACCCCTTTTCCCCAAAGCCAGCCATAAAACTCATAAATGCTCTGTGTAAAAAAAAACTGGTCATAAAGAAATGATCTGATCTCCCTGTTTGACTATAGGTCATAAGACCCCTATCCAGGCTTTCCTGCTCCAGACTCAGAAGGGAGGAACACATACATGCTGAGAGAGGCCTAACAGCAGCTAGAGGCTCTTCTGGACAGGTAGGTGTTGCCGGGTTTCCCCAGTCTATTAGTGTCAGATCATAGCCTTTTTGTCCAATCGTTTCTACATGGCTATCCATAGTTTTTTGAACCTAAGCATAAAAATGGACAATTTCCCCCTATCGGTGGGTCCTTATTCTGAAGGTTCCTGTGTATACATGTTAAATAACTTAATATGCATTTTCTCCTATCAATCTGCCTCATGTCAGTGATTTTTAGCAAACCTCCAGGAGGCCAAAGGCCTTGGCCCCTGCAAGTATATTGTTAATAAATTTCATATGTTTAAGGAGTACATTGGAGTACATGATAAAATGGAAATCAGAACTGTTCTTGAAGATCCCAGGAGTATGATGGAATCAGGTAGTGGTAAGGTATGGTTAACCAGGTAACTGGAAATATTTCAGTAAATGAACAACTATCTCAAGTGTATTTATATTTTATTTCAACAGATAAGAAAATAGATTCATCCTCCCAGGCTTATAATCATGGAAGACAAGCTGTGAAACCACTCACACGAAAATAAATTCCACCAACTTATCTCCTTAGCTTTAGGGTTACAAGCATAAATAATTCAAAAGAATCTCCAGTTAGCATACTCTAAAGCCATCTTAATGCGAACAAAGAGAAACCTTGAGTTAATTTCCTTTACTTTTCAAAGACAGAAAAAAATTCATGTGTTTTCTCCACCATGAGTAATTCATATTGACTTGGTTGTTTTAAACTCAAGGTCCAGTTTGTTCCATGTTTCCCTAATTTCTAATGGCTTTGGGTTCCTTGAGGTGACTACAGCTCCAACCGTGTGTTACAATCACTTAGGGCATTGAGTCAGTAGATTTTAAATAAATATATAAAGCTTAAGGCAAAAACACTGAACAATTGCTCCATGCTTTAGTAGTCCCTAGATTGCAAATTTGTAAAGTAGAACCTAATAGAAAAATTGGGAATTGTACTATTTTCTGTCATTGAACTCCATCAGTTTAATGTGATAAATGTAAATATATGGAAACTACAGCATTTAGAAAAATAAGGAATGACTTGGCTTTCTTTATAATAGATGCTATTCTTATGAACTAATGATCTGGGAGAGAGATAGCAATAAATACTGTTATTGTGCTATTGTAATATATATCAAGTTTTGTAGTTCTAAAAAAATTAGAGTATTACTTCATAGGAGGAGCTGTATATGTGTACTTAATTTGAATGAATTAGAATTTTCCACTTATGTAAAATTTGTGTAGAGAAGAAAGCCAATAGGTATAAAATTAGTAGAGATTTATGAATGTTGAACTTAGATCTATGTTCTTGATACTGATTATTTTCATGAGTATTTTGTGATATTTGAATATTTTCATATTAATTCTTCATGAGACTTCTATCTAGTTAGACAGTAAGTCCACATTTAAGGCTAAAGATCATATAACTGTAAAAGGAGCATCATGCCTAGAAGCCCTGTCAGGAAGATTATAATAGAGCCAAGAACTGAGATCCAGCCTCAGAGATTATACCCAAACTCTCAATGATAAAGATTCTCCCAGGATGCATTTGCTTGTACTTCTCACATAAAGTGACTGAGAAAATGCATAATTTCATGAGCACTCTGAATTTCCTTCTTTAAATAAATCTCTATCTCCCTAATCAAATTCCACCTGTAAGCTTTTAAAAAAAACTACAGCAAATATGTGCAGGATAAATATTTATTCAGACTACCAATCATGGACTATACAAACATACATTGCTCAAGCTCTTGCAATTAATTACTATTGCCTATCAGGGGTCAGTTATTCACTGGTTAGTAATCATGACCTAGATTACTTGGATTTAACAGGAAAAAAATGTCAATTCCATCTGTTTTTTGCATTTGAAGGCAATTTTTTTTCCTGCTGTTGAGTTTTAAAAGTAAATCACTCTCCCCTCTAGAGAGCACCTGTCCCAGGATTTATCACTCAGGGAGTAAGATACGTATGCTAATTTTAAAGGTGTATTTCCAAGGTCTTTCTGGGATTCTCAAACATGGGAGAGGAAACTTGTTTGTCCCTCTAGTGATGAGGCAAGTAGAGAAAAGCCTGGTCACAACACCAGGAAGGAGTTGTTAATTTGATTAGTCTAAGCTTGAAATAATGATTGACAATGAATCAACGTGGGCAGAGTTATGTTTTCTAAAATGTTAGAGAACCCGTGTTCTACCTTTTTCCTGTATTTCTTGCTTTAAAGAAGTCAGAGAGGGTTGACCTTTCAAGGATAGGCCATTCGTATTCATGTGATTCATACTCTCTCTCCCCCCACCCACTCTCCCCTATCCTCTCAGAAATGAGCAAATTGAGCAAATGTATATTCCTCAAGTATTAATTCAGGAAGGGTTCTTCCCTTTTCTTGCTTGCTTACTCTTTCTTCTATTTTCTCCATTCCCCTCCCTACATCCCTCCCCATCTCCTTGCTTGCTTTCTTACTTCCTCTATTTTAAAGGTCTAGATTAAAATCCTGCTTTGTATTCTCATGTTTAAATGTAACTTAGATGTCATCTTCAGAGTAATGTACCTGTAGTTCAGAATGACTAGCTTAGACTTTAACTGGAGGTCTAGTTGGCTAGTACCAAACGAGACAATGTAGCATAATGAAAAGAGTATGTCTTTAGAATTAGGTTTAAGTCAAATTTTGGATTACCTGGGTGAAATTTAAAATAACTTTGAGATTAATTTTTCCTTCTGGGAAATGGAAGTATCATTTTTAATATGAGTTATGTGAGTGTTAAAGAAGTCAGTATGTATGATGACAACACCATCATGAACTCTCATCACTGGCATTTTCTGTGTTGAGTAATAAGCACATTATTTACACAATTTTGTTATTATTAGTTCCATTTACAACTTAGAAGAATGAGACTAAAAAATTAATATTTTATCTGAGCTGGCATAGCAAATAAGGGGTAAAGTCAGGAGTTGAACTCAAGTCTGTCATCTTCTAAGGCCTATATACTCTGAACTACTATCTAACACGGCCTCCTACATCTGTGGTGCCCCTCAAGGTACTGGTCCATGGCCCATTAGGAATCGGGCCACACAGCAGGTGGTGAGCAGCTGGTGAGTGAGTGAAGCTTCACCTGTATTTATAGCCGCTTTCCACAGCTCAACGTCACTGAGTTCAGCCCCCCGTCAGATCAGCGGCAGCATTAGATTCTCACAGAAGTGTGAACCCTACTATAAACTGCACATGGGAGGGATCTAGGTTGCGTGCTCCTTATGAAAACCTAATGCCTGATGATCTGAGGTGGAGCCGAGACAGTGATGCGGAGTGGCTGCAAATACAGGTCATCATTAGCAGAGAGGTCTAACTGCACAATAAACATGCTTGAATCATCCTAAAACCATCCCCCCACCCCTACTCCCCGGTCCGTGGAAAAATTGTCTTCTATGCAACCGGTCCCTGGTGCCAAAGAAGTTGGGGATTGCTGTCCTACATGTTCCCTTTATTGATATAGCCGATTTCTCTCAATAAGTTCACATATAATGTACACCTGAACTAGACCTAGGGAAAGAATTGTGTATTGTCTTTTAGTTCTGGGTCTCTGAAGATACTCGGCTACACACATACATGCCTACACTGAATATTAGTTTTAATCATGTCAAGCTGCATCCATGTATCAACTAGATCTATTGTACAACGTAGTCTCCAGTTGAGTGGCCATTTAAATAAAATTAAAAATTCGAATAGTCACACTAGTCATGTTTCAAATACTCAAAAACAAGCCACACTGGCTAGTGACTACCATATTGAACAGCACAGATACAGAACAGTTCCATCATTGTAGAAATGTTTATTGGCAGTATTGAACTAGATGAATTTCAGTGGGAATGTGAATAAATGTTTATCAAGGAATTTGTCTATAATAAATCCTTTGTCACAGAAGAGCAAGTTTGAAAAATTCTCATATTAGGTCCTAACACGTACACACACACTCACAATTATGCAAGGCAAATATACAGAGAATTAAGGTTCATTCTGTAATATATTTTTCCTTTATGGTTGCACTGAATTTGAACTGTATGCAAAGGTCTGTCCTCTGCAACAACATTCTTAAGCAAAGCATAGCCCACACATTCTTACGTTATTACCCACTTCAGCAGATTCTAATCTTGAACACTTCAAAATACACACAGGTCTTCAAAGCTTCATAAATGTTAGTCATCCTCACTATTTGAAAGTTCCTAGAGAGTTCAATTTGTTGGAGAATCTTCAATAAAGGAGGAAGGAAGTATAGTTGTTTAGGACCCCTTGTGTTTTTCTAGAAAAAAATTAACAAGGCAGGAGAGATGGCATTCTGACATATTGAGCCAATCTTCAGGAATAGTCCATGCAGCCACAAAGATATGGAAAATGAAAAGCCAGAGTGATCAAACAATTTTCAGGAAAATAAACAGATAAGCACAAAAAAATGAAATGAATCAGCATGCCTTTCTGAGTACCTATATGGCAACTAGTGATAGAACAGTGATTTAAGAAACAGACATTCCTTCTTCCTGGGTCCTGCTTTGTTGTTGGTCTCTAAAGGCCGCAGAGGCCATTTCTTTAACAAAACACTTATCTTTCTCTTTTCTGTTAGTCAATAAAGATAAAATTACCTAACTCAATTTATGAATAGCCATTTATGAAATACTTAAAATATCTCTAGGAGTCACCAGACATTATAAAAACCCTCTACAGTTATGTTTATTTGAAACATTGTATGTTAGTATAAGATTCATTTACCTCTAAGAAGATGGCTTTTAGAAATTTACTATAAAAGACAGGGTGACAAAAAAAAAAAAAAAAACAAAACCAAACCACCAACACAAAACAACAAAACAAAAACCAAACCACCCACCAAACCACAAAACCAGCTATCCTCTAGCTTGCATTATTTGCAACTATCAGTTACATTCTAACTCTACAATATTCCCTAATGCAACCCTCAGTGTCCATATTTAAAAAGAATGGATAAAGCTTTATTTTTAGGCACACATTTAAAATGTGTTTATGAAAATTAGAAGAACTACTTGACATTGTATCTTTGATAAGAAATTGAACAAAATAAAATTTTTTCCTACTTTCAAAAGAACTTTGAGATAGTAGATAGGAAGATACAATCCTGATATCAGGTTATAGAGAGTAAAAGCTAATGAAAGGATTTTTTTGCCAAGTATGTTGGCTTTTCATTTTCCATATCTTTGTGGCAGTATGGACTATTTCTTTGACAGTAAATAGAATAAATCTTTGAGTAAGAAACCATTATATTTTCATGCATAAAAGTAATGGAATAAAAATTGCTAGTGGATCATGACATTCTCTTTGTCTGAATATCTACTCTGACAACTGACCACGGTTGACATCGTGCAGATATTCAAGGCAGTCATTTCCAATCATTTGTAAACATCTATTTCTAAGGATCTTGCATCAATTTGTAAAAATTCATGCATACACTTGAGAACATCCTAAGAGATTCTTTCACCTACCCGAAGAAAATTTGGTTCATCCCAACTATTAAATTCCATTTTCTCCTAGAAAAACCTTAGAAAATGTCTCAGCAAAGTCCCCTGGGTGCTTTTCCAACTCCATCTGAATGACAGTAAGAAGGTGGTACTATAGGTCTATCTGGCCATCCGGCCCATTTCTTCATTTTCTTTCCCATCAGACCATAGAATGTACTAGGAGCCCACAGAGGGGCAGCTCTAGAATAGGATCTTTGGGGAATACTAACAAAATGATGTCAGATGCTAATGTATCTTTTATATGTAAACAAAAAAGCTGTAGGTTATAATTGTTTAAATATAAGTGAAAAAATCATTCTCTTTGCATAGGGCCAATGGTGTGCATATGCTCCACCCTGTTTTGGTAATCCGGTGCTCCAGTAAAAAATATGCTAATTGCCAAATGGAAACAAGTTAGCTTATTCTCCCAACCTTTCTGTAAAATTTAATTACAATCATACAGTAAGGGTATACTCTGAGACTCTAAAAACTGCCGTTTAAATGTGAGCACCAAGAGGGATTGAATGGTATGTTCTGCACATCCCTTCTGTGTTTTAATGATATGGGGAATTTTAAAAGTGAAGAGCTCCTCTTGCTTCTATAGGAAATGTTATAATTCTCTTCATGGTTTCTTGGCTGCAAGCAAGACAAGAATATCCTGACTATGGCCGAAATTGCTACTTCTCTTATCAGGCACACGGTACTAGAAGATGAAGATATTACCAAAGGCCAGAAGACAATTTCAGAGGTGGGTTATATTGCTCTGGTATCCAACAATAAAGCTCTCCTTTAAAATTTCACACTTCATACAGGACAATAAAACAGAGAGGTCATCTTCTCCCTTCACCCCACATCTTCAAGACCTCAAAGTTTGTGCTGGAGGGATTGGGACATAGAAGGGCAAAGTACGGGGGAAAGCTCATCTTATGAATTAGTGTAGGAAAATATGACAGGTGATGATGACCATGAAAATTTCAAGAATGATTAAAAGAGGTAAAAATGTCATGCAAATAGCAGTTTTAATCTGAAATGTATGCTAATTTGCACATGAAAGTTAGAACCTTTGTAACTGAAGCAAAAACCATTCATCGTGGTGCTTGACTCACATATTTGACCTGGAAGAACAAGTGAATATCTTCTTTTTATGTGTTGAAGTGTTCAGTTTGATCAAACTGGTAGGCCAATGCGCTACACAATAAATTCAGTATAAAAGAAATGTTAGTCAAGTGTTGTGCTTGCGTGTGTCTGCACGTGTGTGAACTGAATTGATGGAAGTGTCTAAGCCATTACATCAACATGGTTATGGCAGCATATAAAATACACAGGACCAGAACTCATCACAGAAACACTCTTCATAGTCATGGTATCGATTTCAATTATGATATCTTTCTTACTAATGCATTCTGTACACCTGTCAGAAGGCAGAAAAAGCAGGATTAAATCAAACTGAAGCCATACACGCAGCAAAAAGGCTTCATGTAACCCAAAGAAAGAGAAGAGAAGCAAACACCGTGAGCTATGAGAGCCATTCAGATAAATGTGCTCAATGGCATGGAGTTTAAAATCACCCATAAAAATGAATACATTATTCATCTTTTCTGTTTTGGCACTTCTGCAGTTGACATTACCACTGTCTGCTGTGTTAAGATTGGGAGAACCAAGCTGGAAAATGTGATAGCAAATCCTTAACTCAAGCAGCAGTATACAGGGCAGGCTGTGAAACTGCCATGTTAGCAGAATATATAAATGCCAACATTATTTTAGAATGATTTATTACATCCATAACAGTCAAAATAAATATGGCCCAATAGTCCATAAACCACAGATAGATTTTCTAATTCAGGATTTCGCAGATGACATTTTCTATTAGGATGACATTTCAGACCTTTAACAAACAAAATTTGGAATTTTGCTGGAGATTTCTCAAGTTCTCAGCATATTGTTTCAATGATTACGGAAGAAGGATTGGTTAGTAAAGTGCTGTCAAATAGCTAAATGACAAAAGGGTGGAAAAAATACATGGCATAACTCAGATATCAATATCCATCACTACAAAAACAGCAATTGCAATGGTGATTGCAATTGTAAAATATCTTTAACCTAATTGTGTTGATAACAAACACTGCTCCAGATGAACTTCTACTGACTAAGAATCACGGAGGAAGCATAACCGAGTTCAGAATACAAACTAAAAATTATACATAATTTAAGAATTTATGAAATATAATGCAGTATCTATTGGGATTTTTATTTTTTATTGAAATATGGCAAGGACTTCCATTGGCAGTAATGTGTCAGGGCTCATTTCTGTTCATTATTGAAGTCACCACATTTTATGGTTTGTTCACCTTTAAAATAACACATTATTCACTCAAATGAATCAATAAATTAAAATTTTCCCATAGGAAAAAAGATTGTGTTATTCAGTTAAACTTTATTCCCTTGTGCAAATAGAATTTCAATTTTTATTCAACATCCTTCACATTATCTAAGCAGAAAATTGTGTAAAAAACTGCAACACTTCCTTTTAGATCAATGATAAGGGCAAGGAATAGACATTAATATAGTTACACAAATCATAAGTGATGTCACTAGATTTATTATAATACACACTATATGTTGTACTAAGTATATGTCTTATATAATATTCTATACTGTCTAAAATTTGATGGAAGGGTTTTTTTTGTTTGTTTTGTTTTTTTGTCCTCCCCCCCGCAATACCCTACTTAGAGTGAACTTCTGAAATAAGAAATCCCAGTAAAATCGATTAGGTGATTTCTCCTTTAAGTTAACAGACAGCAAATATGAATTAAATAGCTCCTGTGCTTCTCTGAGGTAATATACTATTAAGGAATTTTAAAAGAAGTTTTCAAGTTGAGAAAAGACAGACAACTAAAACAGGGTTTAAAAAAAAAAAAAAGCTTTGGTAAGTTTGTACAGGTTTTCCAAATATAGAAGTCCTGTTCATATCCATATCCTAATGCACAGATTAGTTTTCATGTTTCTCTATATGAGCAACATCACCATACAAAAGTCACTATTTTAAAACAGTCTTGGAAGTTTTTCCTCAAACATTTTCAGAATCTTTTTCTAATGTCCTTATTTTCCCAAACTGTAGTTTATGTTGTCTCCTTTGTTGTCCTGAAGTCCAATATATCCTTCACATTCTGAGTCCTATAAAATGATATGTGGTGATTTATATTGGGTCTGAGTCCAAAGTATGCCTTCTAAAATTTTAGCTCTCAGATGTTGAGGAAAAAATCCACGCCTATATAAAATAGGAACTGCTTTTGAAGTGTGGGATTAACAAAAAGTATGTTCACAAATGTGGGGTATGTTATTTTGAGATATTGTTTGTAGAAATAAGGTACCCAAGGTGATAAATACAGGATAATTTTTTATTACAAGAATTAAGGTGGTAAGTAAATGACATATCCTAAGGAAATCTGATAAAAGGAGATATTCTGAAGATGGTCTAAAATATGGACTACATGTCCTTTTACCCACTTTTTAATGGGGTTGATTTTCCTGAGTTCTACGTAGATTCTAGTTATCAGCCCTTTACCAGAGATGTATAGCATGCAAATATTTTCTCCCATTCTGCAGGTTGTCCGTTCACCCTAATGATAGCTTCTTAGGCTGTGCAGAAGCTTTTTAATTTGACCAGGTCCCCATTTGTTGTTGCTGCTGTGATCGCTCTGGGGGGTCTTTTCATAAATTCTTTGCTTAGGCCAACATCTAAGTTTTTCCAACATTTTATTCTAGAATTCTTATGGTTTCATGCCTTAGGTTTGCTTCTCAAAAGCTAGACTAATGACCAAGAAACATGAAAAAATGCTCAACATCTCTAATTGTCAGGGAGACACAAATCAAAACCACAATGAGCTATCTCTTAACTCCAGTAAGAATGGCTTTTATCAAGAAGTTCCAAAACAACCAATGTTGGTATGGATGAAGAGAGATAGAAACATACACTGCTGGTAGGACTGCAAACTATTAATAGTATGGTAAGTAATATGGAGATAACTTAAAGACCTAAAGTAGAAATGCCATTTGATCTAGCAATCCCACTATTGGTATTTACCCCAAGGCAGAAAAGACATTCTAGAGAAGAGACATCTGCAACGTTTATGGAAGCACAATTCACAATTGCAAAGATGTGGAAACAACCTAACTGTCCATCAATATGTGTATGGATTAATAAGATGTGTTATATGTATATCATGGAGTACTACTCAGCCATAAAAAATGAGGAACTACCTATTGCATTATCCCGGATGGAGGTGGAGCTTATTCTTCTAAGTGAAGTATCACAAGAATAGAAAAAACAAGCAGCACATGTACTCACCATTACATTGGTACTAACTGATCCACACTAATGTGCACACATATGGGAAGTAACATTCATAAGGTGTCAGGCAGGTGGGAGGGGAGAGGAGTTGGGTAAATCCACATCTAATGGATGCAGTGCATGCTTTCTGGGGGATGGGCATGCTCATCAGGTGGTGTAAGGACAACTTATGTAACCAAAGCATTTATACCCCTGCTATGCTCTGAAATAAAAATTAAAGAGATGAAATAAAATGTAGACTATACATAAACTAATTTAAAAGTGACAGATGGAGGTAGTTATGGATATACAGATCTAGATCTGAAGGGTGGCATCTGGATTCTAGCTCTGACATGTGATACATAGTTCCTACATAAAGAATTTAATCTTGAATTTCCAATTCTGTATCTTAGGTTACATAAATATTGATGAAGTCCATCAAAGAAAAATGAAGTCCCTAAGCTAGTTAAGAACGTACTTCCAAAGTGGACCATATCCTTCCAGTGACTGTAACATTCAGGCTATCAGGGCCATTCTGCTTCCCAGAAAATCAGCTCTACCCAGCTCACTAAAACCAAGCCTGTTCTGATGTGAACGAATCATCTGTTCTCCACCCATGAAGAACAAAGATGATCAAGTCATAGCCTCTCAGACTTCCGTGTCATCTTACTGCCCAATATCACTTGCCATAACCTACCTCCTGTAGCTAGATTTCTGCCCTGGATATTAGGTGAAAAACATGTGTTCCTGATACGCTCATGTTTCACTATTCTCCTCCTGGATAATGAGGTTCTTCCTGAGTCTCCATCCCATAACAGATAAGCCATTTGTCATTACAGACACAAGAATAAGGCATCTATACTTGTGTTACGTATTTCAAGTTTCCCGAGGCTATACTTTGCACATTAGCTTGGACAACCTGAAACTTTTCTTCACTGGTGACCATTTACCAGAAATTCTAGTCACTTATTCCTTTGGTAATTTGGTAACTTGGTCCTTTGGTGATATCCTTTGGATATCAAATCGTGCAGGCTGATACCCAGTTTTCTCAGGTAGCATCTGGAGCTGGACTATCTTCCTCAGAATCTAGAGGACTTGACCCCAAGGGCTACTGATTCCTTAGCAGCCCCATTTGATCAACTTTTCCGACAATTCTCCAAATTCCATAGAAGTAGTTAAGAATTATTTATGGGTGTCTTTATGTGCCAGGCACCCTTGTATCTCTCGAGCAAATAGAAGGAACAAGAAATAACCTTTGTTTTCAAGAAGAATTACATTCAGAAGCACCAGCTGCTTTCTCCATACTTGTTTTTTCTTTAGTCTGTGTAAAAACCAGCATTTAACTTGGGACTCCTTGTTAAGTTACACTTCCTTATATTTCAAGATGATAGATATGCTTTTTTTATTCCTTAAGGTTTTTTTAAGATCTCATAAATAGCAAGAATAATGCCAAGTAAAATTTCATATCATTGCTGTCAAATTGTCAATATATTTCTCTCATTGGAGGCAATGCAAATACATATTCCTTAAATTATGTTTTTCCTACAGAATGTCTGTCACATAGATCTTTTATCAAGATTATATTAAGGTTCTGTTTTGGCAAGTCAGTTGAATTTTCTTCATAAAGTGATCATGAAACAGTCTGGGTATGTGGCTTTTCTTGTTGTCAATTCTCATAGTTAATTATGTTGTAGACCCATTTTCTATGAAGTGTGTTCTATAGACACTGGGGCTGCTATATAGTCTGTGCAAAGAGATTTTCATAGGCTAATCAGATTATAAAATGCTACATACATTTTTCTCTTGGAGATTCATGATGATTATAAATATTAAAGATTCTAAGTACAGTTGGTCTTCCACATCATCTGTGGATTCCAAACCTGAGGATTATGTATCCACTAATTCAACCAGCTGAAGATCAACAATATTCAGAAAAAAATCCAGAAAATGTTACTTTGTTCCTGACGTGTACTATATAGTTAAACCTACCATGGCTGTGTGTATACTGAACACAGACTTTGTCATTATTCCCTAAACAATACGTTATAACTATTTACATAGAATTTACATTTTGTTGGCTATTATATAACTAATCCAGAGATTATTTAAAATATACAGGAGGATGTACATAGGATCATGACACTTTACATAGGGACCAGAGTATTTGGGATTTTAGTATCTGCAAGGGGTCCTGGAACTAATCACCCTGTAGATACTAAGAGATATAGTTTCTTAGGGAAGAAACAGGTTGAACATTTTTTAACTATTTTCCAAACTCATTTCCTTTAGAGACATAAATCTGTTAAAAAGTGTAATACTGGTTTATCAGAACAGAATTACCATTTGAGATCTTGTTTGTCTGCTATCACACAGAAGTTCCATCTAAAAAAACTGCATACCAGTAGCAAAGAGTAGGCATATAAATAGGTCCAAATGAATAAAATGCTTCCATGGATATTTTTTGGAAGTAGTGTTGTTTGGATTTATTCAGAGGATTTTGACTAAGGCTCTGAATATGGCTTAAAAGAGTTGAACTCAGATTTTTCAGATCAACTGAAAAATGATCCCTTCATTGTTAATTTAGCCATTTGGTTTGTTGGTTATAAGTTCCTTTCTCATGTAGGTAAGTTTACATTGTTCAATTCTACAAGAAACCCAAGTCCCAGAGCTCTGACCTATAAAATCTCCAGATGCCTCATAAATGCCTACAGCTGGCCACCAGGGAAATTAAGGAGTGGATACCACTGACTCCATACCAAACCTGCACCTCTGTTGTGAAACAAGCAAGCAAAACATAACACCTCTATCACCAAGGGAGGTAAAAACCCCAAACAAGCAAACATTAGAATTGAATGGGATGTTGGTCAAAGGATACATAAGTACAGTTAGATAGGAATAAATTCAAGAGATCTATTGTACAACGAGGTGACTACAGTTAGCAATATATTGTGTTTTTAAAAAACACTAGGATAGTGGAGGTTAAGTGTTCTCACCAGAAAGCTGATGACTTAGGTAATGTATTTGTTAATTAGCTAGATTTAATCATTCCACAATGCAATGTATACTCCAAAACATGTTGTACATGATAAAAACATAGTAAACATTTGCTAATCCTACTTGGGAGTGGGGGGAGGTGTGGAAGTCAAATATGCCCTTCAGAAAAGAGCACATGATTCTGTGGTTTGTAATCATGTGAAAAATAGTCAGGCAAGCTAAAAAAATTACTGGTAATAAAGGGATATGTTAAAATTGCCAATTAATCTGAATTTAAAAATACAATGTGAGTTGCAGCTATTTCTAGACAAAAGGATGAAACTAAGATATTCAATGCTTTAGTGGATTAAGCCTTACTCTTATATTGTACAAAAGATGAAGAAATGGCTGCAATCCCTGATCATTTGTATTGAGTTAGGAGGTGCTTTCATTAGTTTCATTTTACATTCACCAATATACCCAGTTATCCACTATTTTAAGATGTATGCTTGTTTCTTTCCTACAGATTATACTAAGGTTTTATTTCCTTCAGAGTAGGTCAATATCATAACTACAGTGTTTCTACCTTTGATTATTCCAGTCTAAATCCATTCTGAAAAAATAGCCCTCACAACATTCGTCAGAAAATTGTATCTGTTACCTTTTGTGAAATGTGCTGTGGGTTTAGCTTTGAGATGTTATGAATCCTACTCAAAAGGGAAAATCCAGGGATATGAACATTCGTTTTAAATGAAAATGAAATTTATAGAAAAGACAAATATATACATGAACATTTTTCTCATTTGATTAATTATTCAACTGTAACATTTTTGTGGAAGAAGTTTCCCATTCAGTAATTTTGAATTCGTTTCTACTGTGATAAAAATGTGGCAAATGTGAGGAAGCACTGAATATTACTTTAAATATTGCTGTAACTTGGTATAAGTGTAATTTAAATAGTGCATGAAAATAAGTGGCGTTTTCAGGTATTATAAGACATTGTTCCTATGAAAATTCCAGTCTAAGTCATAAATCACAGCTTTTGAATCAAACACCTAGGTGCACTAATGCATTTCTAACAAATAACTCATTTTAACGATGAGAAGCCCATTGGCATGCAGGATATTATAATCAGAGGTTCCCAGCTGCTCACCTTAAATTAAAACTCGAGTTAGGTAAGGGCAAAATGAAGAAATCAACATTACCTTGGGTCTTATTGTAACCAAGTCGTTTTTTGAATCCAATCAAAATTAGGCATTTGTTTCTTAGTCTGAACCTCAGGCAATTCTTAGGATAGTTGAGCCTATTTACTGTGTTTTAATATTTAGATAACTCCAAAATGTGAACACTGAATGAGATAAATAAGATCAATTTCAGAGTTAAGGAGCTGAAAAAGTCTAGAAATGGAGATAAGTATACAAAACAGCTATATTTTCAAGTCATACCATGATATTAAGATATGGTGAGGTAAATGTAGCATATAGCTTTAAAAGTGGTAGGATTCACTAGGCACAGGTGAGCAAGGTGGTACTCTAGAGAACAGCTGGAGTCTGAACAAATTGGGCAGAGGAATGAAATTATCAGGTATTCCTAGAAACAGGAATAGTATCATTGCAGGGTAGTGTAATGACTCGAAAAGGAGAATCACCTGAAAGATAATGGAAAGGAAATTGGAGAGGGTTTTGCCTACTATATTGAGGAACTGTGCTCAGTCAGGCAAGCAACCACTATGGATTATTGAAGGGTTGTGAGTAGAGGAGAGACGAAGGGACTTAGTCCATTTGTGCTGCTATAACAAAGTATTTGCAATTGCGTGATTTATAAAGAACAGAAGTTTATTTTCTCACAGTTCTAGAGGCAGAAAAGTCCAAGATCAAGGCTCCAGCAGGTGCAATTGTCCTGTGAAGGCATCCTTCAGCTTCAAAGATGGCACTTTATTGCATCCTCTGAGGGACGAACACTGTGGCCTCACATAGAGAAGCAAGAAGAACAAGACAGCCAAACCCTGCATGAAGCCTCTAACAAGGGCCTGAATACCAGTCACAAGGGGAGGAGCCCTCAGGACGTAATTACCTCTTAAAGGACCCACATCTTATTGCCATCACATGGGCGGCTAAGTTCCAATAGTTGAGTTTTGGAGGGGACACATGCAATCATAGCACTTAATGTTCAGTTGCAGAAAGATTAATACAAAAATATGCTTATCAGGCCGATTGGGATGTAAGGACAGAAGATGGAAACAAGAAGACTGGTATAAAGGCCAACGAAATAATCCAGAAAAGAGGTGAGGAGAACGTGAACTATGGTAGTGGTTACGGAAGGTGGAGACAAGGGGACGGATACTGCCAACTTCATAAAGTTTAAAGCTGTAAAACATCGCTGTAGATTGTGTATGTAAAGAAAAAGCTAGTTCCAATTTTTGAATTTCGATGAGTGTTGTAATATCATTAACCAAAATATGTAAGTCAAGAGTATGAATTATCCCTAGTAATAAGATGAGTTTGGCCCCAGCTATTTTGCGTTTGGAGTGCCAATGATGTCTGATAGAGAAGGCCCACGTAATCACAGGCTGGGTCCATGTGCACATGTGGAAGTCATCTACATTCAGGTGATAGCTATAATCACTGGGATAGATGCGGCAATACAATGAGGCAGATTATAAGGAAACCAGAAGACATAGGTTTTTTCATTGATACATAATAGATGTAAATGTTTTGGGGGTACATGTGATTTTTACAAATTCATCTGATATGTGATGATCAAATCTGGGTAATTGGGATATCACCTCAAGTATTTATCTTTATGCTAAGAACATTCAAATTCTTCTCTCCTAGCTATTTTGAAATATACATCATGGTTAGCCATAGTCACCCTACAAAATTATCAAACTCTGTGCCTTATTTCTTCTAACTATGTATTTGCACCCATTAGTTTTAGATGAAGTGAAAATTAAAGTTTCTTAATGAGGAAAAAGCACAAAGAAAAATTAGAGTGACAGTGAGAAAATATTTTTGATGTTTATGATGAAAAAGATATACTCTTTGAACAAAGCTTTACTTACAGATCAAGAAAATTGTACCTTAATAGAAACTTGAGCAAAATACAAAAACAAGCCACTTGAAAACTTCAAGTTATAAAGCTGACCATAACCAGAGAAATATATTCAATTTCACTAGTAGTGAAAAAAACAAAGGTAGAAATAATGAGATGCCTTTTAAAACTTGTTAAATAGAAAAGGTGTTAAAAATGAAAGTTAGTTCCGTAAGGCTGAAACAAGTGGCCATTTTGAATTTGAAAATGTTTAAGTATTTACAGTGGATGGTCACCAAAATAAGTCGTTTCTCCAGTACGAGAATTTTGTTATTCTGGAAACTGATACTAAGTGAATTTACAGGAATAACTTCATCCTGTGTCTACGTAAGGCCAGAAGTGCCTCCAAAACCCAAAAGCATAAATCTATTAAATTTCAAATGGCTTATTGTCACAATTCAGCCACAGCCACAAAGAGTTGGTTCATTGGAGTACATTCTGAATATATCTAATTGAAGATTAAAAAAATAGATCCCAAACAATTTAATCAACCTGCAAGGTGAAATCCAGAATGTAAATAGCATGGGAGTGGTTTCAGGCCTAAAAAGCTTAGCTACACCTCTAGTCTACCTGAAGAAAACCAACTTACTCTTCAAGACCCAACTACTACCTCTGTGAAGCTTTCCCCTGCATTTCTCTCTCCCATAGAAGTGTCTTCCCATTCTCTTGTTTTTGCTTCCATTACAATGTTCGTGCATTATACATAACATATTCCCCCTATAATCATTATAACTTGGCATGCTTGTTTTTCCTACCATGCAAGATGACAGCCTCAAACACAGGAATTTTTTTTTTTCTCTGACTCAAGGGCCTAAGAAAGAAAGCAAAATAGATGTCCTGGAGAAAGGGTGGAATGGAGAAAGTGTACATAAGAGAGACAGGGAGAGAGAAATCTGACTACACTTCGTGCTTTATGCCAAATCATTCACACTGCGACTTCGCTTATCCAGCTTAACTATCTTCATGGATCAAAAAATTGCCAGGTATCTCCTTGACTTCATGGCACGTAGCTATAGAACAAGTTTTAGGTAGTATCGTTTCTTATTTGTACCGATAAAGACACCCTTCAGAAAGCTGGGGAATCAAAGTGTTGCATGAAGTCTCTGCTTGCCTGAGTTAGGAACAATTATAGCTATTCTTTAAGAAGACACTCAAGTACAGTAATATGAACACTCAGGAAAGGGAAAGGTTACCCAAGCCCCGATTCCCGAGATGAGGGAAACTATAGGAAAAAAGTAGAAAAAAGAAACTGATAGATATAAAAATAAGGTATTATAACGGCAGCTTTTTGCTCTGGTGCTCGGTAACGAAGGAGTTACTCGAAACACAAACTGCTTAGAAAGATGGAGAGATAAAAATAAGGTATCATAGAGGCAGCTTTTTGCTCTGGTGCTCGGTAACGAAGGAGTTACTCGAAACACAAACTGCTTAGAAGGAGAGATAAAAATAAGGTATCACAGAGGCAGCTTTTTGCTCTGGTGATCAGTAACGAAGGAGTTACTCGAAACACATACTGCTTAGAAAGACGGAGCGAGACCAAAGTCTGAAGGAAAAAAATGGCGTCCCCAGCTAACTTCCCTTCCGTATTTATTTCCAAGGACACGTGCAAACGGTCAGGGCCGTTTGCTAATTTCTTTAACAACATCCACACAGGTCAGCTGTGACCTTTGCACACGGCAAACAAGCAGTTTCGGGCAGGTGTTTTCACCTGTTCCTTCATTCACACTGGTCACGTTCTTTCTATTCATCCATCCTTTCTTCTAGGCCCAGCCCCCACAAGGTATAATAATTCAACACTTACTGAATGCTTACGTGGTGTTCAGTAATGTTAAATGAAGCTAAACTCTGGGGGTATAATTGTGAATTACATATTGTCCCATCTCACAAGAAGATTCCACTTTAGTGGGGGAGACAGCTAAGTAACCAGACAATACATGCTATGATGAAAGAAACTACAGAAGCTGTGGCACATAAGAGCACTTCGGAGGACACCTAACCAAGTTTCAGGATATCAGAAAAGGCCTCCTGGAGGAGGTAATGTCTAATCTGAGACCTGAAGAAGTAATAGTCACCTATAGGAAGGAGAGTGGTTGAAGAGATTTGATCAAAGGCCCTTCACCTGCTGAAAGAATGCAAAGTTACCCAGGAACAGTGAAGTTAGCTCATCAGTGATTTTCATCAGAAACAATCAATTTAAATTACAATTGACATTAGTAAGTACTAAGCCAGTTTTTCATCAAGTTTTAGAACTAATCAGGGTTTTTAAGATTTGTATAGTTCTTAGATATATTGGTCACCTTGTAGGCAGGCTGTAGATCTAATGTCAGTATCAGTTTGTGAAAAATCTCTAACCCCTTGGGTTATTGTGAAGTCTCAATGAAATATTGGATATAAAGAGCTAGCACATTGCTTGGCACATACTGAGCACTCAACATAACAAAAGCCCTTATTATTATATTGTATGTGAGCTCCAATTTACAGGTGAGGAATTTGCAAATCCTACAGGAGTTGGCAGAACAAGAACTAAAATCCAGAAAACCTCAGAGGTTGTTGAGCTATTCTTAAACATTAGCACGCTTTTGGTTCTCCTTTACTAATACCATGGACCATGGCCCTCTGCTGTTTACGGGAGATGAGAGTAATGCTCAAGTAAAGAAAAAGAAAGGTTCAACTTCTCCTTGGTATTTTCCTCTAGGTTTTGTTTTTATTCCACCTGGCCCACTTATAATTTATGTCTCACTTAAAAATGAGAATGGTGCACTGTATATTTAGTTCTCTAAAATGGAAATGGAAAATATATTGTTCTGTCCTTGTATGTGGTTGCTATGTGTTAACAGTAAAAGCAATGTTCTGTTTTTATCTGTTAAACATTAAATATTTAAACTACACACACAAGTAACATTCAAAACTCAGCAATTAAAAAAAAGTATAAAATGGCTCCTAAAAGACTGTTTAGAATCCCTCTAGTTAACACTCACATACTATGTGATGGAGTTGCAAACAGATCTTTCACCAGAGGGCTTTTGCTTTAGTTACAATCCTTCTGGGGATCCCAGTGCGAGCAACATGATGTCTAGCCTACCTTCTGGCTGGTATGCAAGGGAGGGTTCAGGAAAGATGGCAGCAAAGAAGCCATAATACCCACAGAATACCTGAAATGCAAGCTTTCCCTTTCCATGATTTAGAAAAAGCCTGCAACACTCTGATGGACAATAGGCTATTTATTATTTATCCAAAGTAAGTAGGGCTTTATTTTTCTCACACGTAAATAAATAATCATAGATAGATAGAGGCTCTCTCTCTCTATATATAGTCTCAATTATACCATCTAATGCCAACTTGCTGAGCAAAAGTAAGTTGCCTTTTGCTTTTATTTTTGGCATTAGATACCTATTGACTTTATTTTTTGGCATCAGATACCCACCTAAAGGGGAATTCCTAACTTTTAAATTTATCTAGTGTAAACTATTTCCACACAGTATCTTGAGAGGTAGGCAACACATCATTACAGTAATACTTGTATTTTATGATTTTGAAAGGCAGCCCTGCCTCCATCTTCAGATGGCTCTAAGTGTTAGAGAGATCAACTTTTTATTCAGCCAACTTTTTATATAGTTTCTGCCCTTTCATCTTAGTTTTTCCCTGTGGAATTATACAGACTATGTCTGATCCTTTTTGCACACAACAGTATCACTAATTTACTCCATATATATCTTTCTTCCTTTGGTTTAAGTGTCTGTAATTCTTCAAGGTAAAATGTTGGCATTTGAAACTTTATACCCAGGAAGGTATTATTTCTCTTAACAAGCAATATGATGATACTCATAGATAAAGCAAAAGTTCAGGAAATATAGCATCTATCTACCATTCTTGAAAATACTATTTGAATATTCAAGTACCCTGAGAATTCAATCTAAAATAAAGAATGGAGTGGTATATTATAAAATGACTTATGATAAATATAAAAACCACTTACTTATAAGGTTAAATCTAAAAATAGCCAAAAATGTGTTTACAAAACTAAATGTGTCAAAATTAGTCTTAAAACAATAATATTTTAATTTAATAATATTTTGGAATTCTAAACATAACATACATATTTACAAAGAAAAGTATGGGGAAACTAAAAGTATACAAAATTCTTCCTCTTGCACATGGCACAGTTAAATGATATTTTGTTCTTATTTCATTAAAAAGGTAATTTTTTAAAAGTAAATGTTAAAAAGAGAAGTCAAAACAGTATATATCCCTTCTAAAATATTGAAAATAAAGTAAATAATCTTGGGTTGTGGCAATAGTTTATGTTAAATTTCTCAACTAAAAAATGTATAAATGACTTTAGAAGAAAAAAAGGAAAGAAAATTCTAACATAGAAAGTTTACAAGAAAATTACCTAAAATAAAATAAAAATAGGAATAAGTATCAGAGAAGCAAAGAAGAAAAAAAAGAGGAGAAGGAGAAGGAGGAAGAGAAGGAAAAAGAGGAGGAAGAAAAAGAGGAGGAGGAGGAAGAAGACAGAAGAAAATACCACCACCACCACCAGGAATGGAAGCATTAATTTTAAACATAGAAAATAAGGCAAATAGGCCGGGCGCGGTGGCTCACGCCTGTAATCCTAGCACTCTGGGAGGCCGAGGCGGGTGGATTGCTCAAGGTCAGGAGTTCGAGACCAGCCTGAGCGAGACCCCGTCTCTACTAAAAATGGAAAGACATTATATGGACAACTAAAAATCTATATAGAAAAAATTAGCCGGGCATAGTGGCGCATGCCTGTAGTCCCAGCTACTCGGGAGGCTGAGGCAGTAGGATCGCTTAAGCCGAGGAGTCTGAGGTTGCTGTGAGCTAAGCTGACGCCACGGCACTCACTCTAGCCTGGGCAACAAAGTGAGACTCTGTCTCAACAAAAAAAAAAAAAAAAAAAAAAAAAAAAAGAAAATAAGGCAAATAGCAAACACAAAAAAGAAAGTATGTATGAATAAAAGGTATAATATACAATGACAGGATTGCATATCCTGTGATCTGAATAATTTAACAGCAAAATGTGTGCAACAAAACTGTAAAAAACACAATGATAATCAAAGAGAAATACGTAATTAGTAATAAAATTCAACACATTAGCTCTTAGGGTTTTTTTAAATAGACCAAGTAGAATGAGAAAAATGAGGTCATAGGAATTTTAATAAGATTGATGAAATAAACATTGAACCATGTACCATCTTAATAAATATTTCACCTGTATTTATGTGTCCATAGCCCCTTATCAAAAGCTAACGACACAGCCTACTGCAAAATAAAAATAAATAATTTTTTTCCATAAAACACCACCTTGTATGAACCAGATTATTTGACCTAAAGGCAATAAAGGAAAAATTAAGAACAAAAATTCTAACAAACAAGCAAAAGTTCTTTCTGAATTCTCTTTCAGTTTAAAAAGAAAACCAAAATTACAATTGCTGGCTGTGCTATATGTGAGAACAATTAAAACACTCTAGAAAAATTTATGTGGTATAGCCAAATATCATCTCAATGTCCCATTTAAAGCTTTAAAAGCTTTCTTTATTAGACAGCATAATAAAAGCTATAAAGGAAACCAAGCTTTATAGTAGAGAATTTAGACAACTTGTATTAACAAATGTGATGAGGCCGGGCGCGGTGGCTCACGCCTGTAATCCTAGCACTCTGGGAGGCCGAGGTGGGCGGATCCTTTGAGCTTGGGAGTTCGAGACCAGCCTGAGCAAGAGCGAGACCCCATCTCTACTAATAATAGAAAGAAATTATATGGACAGCTAAAAATATATATAGAAAAAATTAGCCGGGCATGGTGGCACATGCCTGTAGTCCCAGCTACTCGGGAGGCTGAGACAGGAGGATCGCTTGAGCTCAGGAGTTTGAGGTTGCTGTGAGCTAGGCTGACGCCACGGCACTCACTCTAGCCTGGGCAACAGAGTGAGACTCTGTCTCAAAAAAAAAAAAAAAAAAAAAAAAAAAAAACAAATGTGATGAAAGGATGAAAAAAATAGTATGTGTGTGCTTGTTGTGTGTATGCAGTTAATTAAAATGTGAAAAACAGTTGAAATTGATAAATGGATCAAAAATTTGTTCTGTGAAAAAATAAAAACACAAGTAAACTCCACTAGGTAAGCTTCTCAAAAAGTAAAAGTGTAGACAGATTTCCAAAATTAGAATGGGGAAGAGAATAGATGTCATCTTTTTCATATATAAAATTATAATATCAGTTCTATTTCTTAGTGTAATATCTTTCTTGGCCTAATATCTTATGCTTCAATAATTGTAGCTTTATAACATGGTTTGATATTTGTTAGGATTTAAAATATACTGACTATCACTATGTAGTTTTTATTAATATGTTTTAATTTTACATTGTTAAAAACCACAATATTTATGGAGATTTTAATTGAATTGCAATAAATCTATAAATTAATTTGTAAATATTTTACATTTGTAAAATTTAATCTTCCCATACAGGAAATGGATGTACATATCTATTTTTTCCCATCTTCTTGCATGTCTATGCATAGTGCTTTATTTTTTTTCCATAATATTATACATATTTCTTACTATCGTTAAATATATTTTATATATTTTGATATCAAAAATTTTCCCAACATATTTTCTTACTTCTTTTTAATGGTATGTAGAGTTAGACTATCAAATTAAAAAGATGACAAAGCAACCTAACTACTGACAAGTAATCTTGATTTCACCCATGACCATTCAGCACATGTTTCTTAAGTTCCTATAATATAAGACAGTGAAAGCACACAACATAGAGATTTCAATATGTAGTTGGAAAAACAGACCAGGGTTGAAGAGTGGAAATTTTGAGCATAGAGATCAATGAGATTAAGGGATTAACCTTGATCTCAAAAAAAAGAAAAAAAAAAAAAAAGAAAGAAAGATACCACCTCTAGGACCAAAGAAAAATGGTAAAGATATGCAGGGATATCATTAAACTGGAGGGTGAAGGAGGGCTGCAAATTGAAGTTCACAATATACCCCTAAAGGAATAGAAATAGGAGAGAGGATTCTTGTATGTATAGGTGTCATTGACTGACAAACCATTTCCAAGTAAAATCTAACTTTTAAAAGTGATTTTGGAAAATCAGTTTTTCTTTTGGTATTTAAAAATTGTAAATACTAAAGGATTCTTAAATACTAAATAAATATTAGATATGCTTATTAAAAAGAAGCATAGAAATATGAAATTTAATAATTACATGAACTTCTAAAATTAAAGAAAAAAAACATGTCTCTGGCAATCTCATACATTTGGAAACCAGCACGAGATATTGTATTGAGTTTTCAGACATCTAACACTCTCTTCTCTAATGGGTTTCAAAGGATATATTCCCACATAGACTAAAACTCTGCATTTATATAATGAATGGTTTTTCAGAGGATCTTCGAAAACTTTTATTATGCTTCACCAAAGCCCTGTTAGATAAGTATGCTAAAGGGGCCATTATCTCCATTTTACAGATGACACCATCATGACACTCAGTTTCAATGATTAGTAGATGACACTAAGAATGTTTATGATGGAAAGACCAAAATTGTTCTGATTGCTAGGCATCTTAAGAGGATACTTCCCATACTTTACTTACATGCATAGTCCTATCTTTTATATTTACTTGTATTTCTAATATTTTTAAAGTTAATGTTTCATGTTTATAGTTAAAGAGAAGTAAAAATAAACAATTTAGTACATCATTCTTTCTCAAGTTCAAACCCCATACTAACAGATGACTCTATAAAATTATTTCTCTTCTATGTGACATCTTTTCCATTGAACTCCTGATATTTAAAAAGCTGAAAGGGAAACTTATTTTATACTGAGATTTATTAAGGTATAATTGATAAATAAAAATACATATATTTACAGTGTATGACATGATGTTTTGACTGTGGAATGATTAAATCAAGATAATGAACATAGCCATTGCCTTATTACCTTACATAATTATTTTTTGTGTGTGTTGAGAACATATAGGATTGACTCTCTTAACAGTTTTCAAGTATACAATAATTATAGTCACTATTCTGTACAGTAGGTCTCTAGAACTTATTCATCCTGTTTAACTGAAACTTTGTACCTTTTGACCAACATCTCCCCATTCCCTCTCATCCCAGCCCCTGCCAACCACCATTCTGCTCTTTGCTCTATGAGTTTGACTTTTTTAGATTCCATATATAAGTGAGATCATGCATCTGAAAAGAAGGCCATGTCAACTCCATTGTTGTGATTATTAACTAGTCACCGATGCCTGTAGGAAATAATATCCTAGGATCATCCAAGCTTGGGAAAGTATTTTTAATTTTCTATGATTTCATCATTAAGAGAATATATTAAGGGATTATACTTCTCATAAGAGAGACAATATGAAATTATAATATATATATATACACACATGTGTCATATCTCCATTGATATAGACATGTATATTATCCTAAAATCATTGTCATCTGTTCCATTCCCTCTAATAAATATAGATTAATTAACTGAATGAGCTTGAGCTACAATGAGTTAGAGCAGCTAAACATATTATTCTCTTCCTATTTGAAAAATTTGTAACATTACAAAGGCCATTACAGTCTTAAATTGTCAGAATCTTAAATGCGTCTGGCATGATATCATTGCCATTAGAGAGATATTTGGGTAAAGAGGAATGGCATTCCCAAACATAAAATCCTATGGGCAGTCATTTAGTTTGCACACATGCAAAAGTCTGACTTGATTAATAAGGAAAAATAAAATGGTATTTATCATCATAGAACAGTAGAATAACTGTGAGCTTGATCTGTAGTCAATTCCATTTGTCCTGATTAAAATTTCCTATATTGACTCAACAAGTAGTCTCTAAAGCTAGATTTCTCATTTAACCTTGCTAGTGTTGAGAAATAGTAATGTCTATAAACAAAATGGAATTAGAAATCAGGCCTCAATCAACTTTTGTAATCCCAAACTTGGAGAGAGTTTTTATTAATCTAAGTCATCTATGTTATTAATCTAAGTCATCAATGAAAGGAACAATGAGCTTTCTAGAGCTACTATAGACTATGCTCTCATTTAGAACAATAGTCTCCTACCCCCTTCAAATCACACACAGAAATGTATCGTCATATATTTCCTTACATTATTTATGGGAAAAATATTTTTTAAGAAAAATAAGAAGTAAAGTGTTATTTTACTTTGGGAATTTTTTTTTTCGGCATACAACATTCAAAATGTATATATTCCTAAACTCATTTTGTTCCATGTGGCTATTTTAACCATGAGAAAATCTTAAGAGTTTTACTCAAAACTTTCTAGAGTAATTAAAACTAGAAATGTACATTCCTTCTGATGAAAATATACTTTTTATGCTGAAAAGGAATTTTAATATATTTGATATGCTCAGACTGGTAATTGAGTTTGGATCAGCATATTAATCTTTATTATTCAAGTTTCTAGAATAATCGTGGTTGGAAATGTATGTAATGTGTTTATGCAAAGTGAATTGCAACAAGAATTATTTAAAAAATAGTAGTAGAAGAAAGGAAAGCCATAAGGACAGCCTTTAATTTTTTTTCTTTTTTTGTCTTTTCTTTTTACAATCTTGCACTTTACAAAGAAGTTTCCTTAAATTAATGGGCCTTAAGAAATTTTTCTGGACTGAAGTGGGTTGATTGAGTAATCAAATTCCACAGTCTAATGGAAATAATAAACCTCCTAAAGCCCAACCTTGCAAAAAAAGAAAAAAACCTACTTGAGTTTTATTGCAGAAAATTTTATATCAATGCTTAATGAGATGGCAAGCATGCATGAATAATTATTTTTACTTACTGTTCTCATTAGAGAAAAAATGAGTTATTCTTTTAGTCAGAAGTAAAAATTCTTCCCCTACCATTACCATTAACTTGACATTTTGTATTTTAAAAAAGAAATGCATTAAAATTCTTCCTTGAAGTGACAGAAGGTATAGGCAATTTTAATCAAACAAAAGGGGGCACTTTTCCTTTGATCAAATGATTATCTTGAGTTTTCAACCAAAGTGCTGCAAATATTCTGACGGCGGGAACAAACTTTGGGTGCCACAGTTATTATCCTCTGTTCCACATTCATTCTTGGACATGATAAACTGGACTATAAGGACAAGATAATGTTTTGTTTTCTCACGAACACCAAAGGACTTAAAATTGCCTAAAAGTGAATAAAACTCCCAGCCCCTGTCCTCGTGGACCTTACAATTGAGAGGTTAGGAAAGTAATGGTTTTGGGATTTCTGTATGTTAGTAATATTCTTTTGAGTTCTCACAACATAAGTGACCTCCATGTCACTTTTGTTTTCAAAACATACAGAGAGACTTCTTCCAGGAGTATGAAGTAGATGTCGTATTCCCTATATCTCCCAAGTGCAATTAAAAATCCTATAGTGTATAGAAAACAAACAAGACGCTAAAAGATAGAGACCAGGCTGACTGGCTAGGGAACTTAACACAGTGGTGAGTTCCCTGGGTTTTCTTTTTGCCTCATATATCCCAGATTTGGACCTGAAGAAGCAGGTAATCCAGGAATGCCAAAAGGTACAGATAAAAGACCCCTAACAAAAATCTTCTTTTTCTAGCATAAGGACCATGGCAGGGGTAGCTTTGTAAGGCAGAAAACTTTTAGACAATAAGTACTCTACTCTAGTCAAATATCTCAGAAAAACCTGAGGCCCCATACCTACTCATGCCAGAGAAAGCTAAATGGGCAGTCTAGGTTTCCACCTGGGAGAGGCTGTAACAAAGCACCCCAACAGCCCCACCTCATGTTACAACTTGTTAAAAAAATGATTATTATTTTCTTCAATAAACAGGTAGGAAAAATAAGGCAGAGAAAAATTAAAGGAGGTTTTCAAGGCATTATAGTACATATATTGATTTTCATGTGGTATTAGAACAGACGCACATTTCTTTTATGAGTACAATTTCATTAAATCTTAAAAGTACACTGTAGGATAATGACAGGTGCTCAATGGGAAAGTCCATCAACAAGCATTTATTGACCACTCAATTCTGCAAGGCAGGGTGTACTAAACAGAATGAGATGTCACAAAAGAAATTGAAGACATGACCTTGGCTTTCTGGAAATTAAAAACGAAGGATGCTGCATACCAATTATTTTAGAATTTATGATTATCTGTCATTTTAGATGAGTGAGAAAGCATTCTTACTTCCTTCACTCAATCAAGAAGTAAATATATTCTTAGGTATTCTCAGTAGTAAGCTAAACGATTCCTCTTGCATTGTATTTTTGTAACCATGTCTTAATAGTTTCCTCCTAGAAATTAAATTCATGTTAAATGAAAAAAGTCTTTTCTTAAATTCACATGACAATGTTAAAATGGTAGAAGTTAAAAATCAAAGGATCCGGAAGTAGGATCACCTGGGGCTAAATGTCATTTCTACCACTTTAACCTGTTGCCCAGGGATCTAACATCCCCTCCTGGTCTCAGATCTCAGTTTCATTTGTTAGATGGAGATCATAAAAGGCTGACCTGTTAACATAATTGTGAGAATTCAATTACAATATTTAAGTGCTTGAGATACTTCCTAGTACATAATAGTTGCTAAGTAATATTTAGCAATTGTTAACATTAATATTAATAATACTATCATTGTTTCTAAAATTTGTCAGAATATATGAAAAATATTCATATTTAGGAGTTATTTCCACTGTGTTGTTGAAATATACCAATGAAATGGCATTAAAATGGTAACTATGTTGTGTACAAAGGTTGCCCCTAACCAATCTCTCTCAGCTATTTCTTAATATACTATATATAATTTTTCAGAAAAAGAAACTACTTTTAGGGCACTTGATTTATCTGCCTAGATGAAAGATAGACACATATATATTTATTTCATGTCTGTTGCAAAGAATATATCATCATGACACTCAATGAAGAAACAAATCTTATAGTTCATAGCAATTGATAGCTTTTAGAGGCACTTTAAATCCCATAAGAAAGTTCACTTCCATCATATCCATCTTTTCACTTATGTATAAAGGTGCCATGAAAAGGTGTCCTTTTACTGAAAGACAATTTTTTTTATTTTACTTTTGGCTAGAAGATAAAGTTCCCCTGAAGGCTGTCACTCAAACAACCATTTTATAAACAACCAATAAGAATACCAAATCTAATACATAAATCCACACAAAATCTAAATTTATTAGAGTTCCTCATTTACTGGAGTCCCTCCTTTATCTCAGAAAATGATATTACCTCTTCTCAATTTTATTTCAAAATATTTGTGAAAATAATTAACTTTTTTTTTTTTGGTGTTACTTGTTTCTAACACTTAAAATTATTTAGCTATTTCTAGACACATAGTAACATCTGTACAGGTGATACAGCAGCCCCCACTGGGAATGTTTTTCAACCTCTGACCTCTTCTCTAGTGATTCAAATCTTAACCTCCTGGAAAGCAACACTGTAAAATGGCAAAGAAATACTGAGCCAGACCTGCTAGGGTGAAAACCCTCCTCTACCCCTTATTAGATGAATATCCTGATGCAAGTTACTGAACTTCTTTAATTCGCAGTTACTTTTTCTATGAAGTAGGGATATTGTAAGAATTTTAAAAATATGATATGTGTAAAGCACTTAGTAGAGTACCTTGCACTTGTAATATGCTCAGTAAACACTAGCTATTATTTTATTATTATGACTATTCTTCAAGATAGAGCTCAGACACTGTGCTTCTCATGAAACTTTTCCTAACTGCTATAATGGAACAAACGTTTATTTTTGATTCAACATGAAATTCTATGCTGGTTTTGGCAAGTTTCTTAACTTTGCAACTCTATTTCCTTGTCTTGGGGTAATAATAACTAAATGTGATTATATATACAACATGCTCTCTCTATGAGAGTCTAAAGTAAAACCTGTGCTCTTTTCATCAACACAATTTCATCTTCTTGAGGAATATTTTTAAGTTAATGAATGTTGAAATTTATAACTTATTATATACATTACACAGGGCAGAGAAATAGCTTTTATTGTGGAATTTATGCACCCTTAAGGTGGTTTGTGAATCTGCAGAAACTGTAAACAAGATTTCATGTATATGCCCAGAAATCATGAGTATTTTTCTGAGAGAATGTTTCAGAATTTTTATGAGAACTTCAAAGGGATTCATACCTAAGACAAAATGATGGACCACTGATTCAGAGACATATTTGTGACCCCAACTCCAGCAGCTGAATAGGACTTCTTGGCATTACTTTATAAGCTGTTCTCACCCCTTGCTTCATTTTTCCATTTTTAGTTTCTTAATGCTCATATTCCCCTTCAAAAGTAAAATGCAATTCACCCTACCAATGCCAAAACATAGTAGGTGTTTTGCTAATGTTAGTTCCTTTCCTTTCAATATGCCTTATAAACACAGACACCCTACCAAGTATTGATTCTCTTTTTTAAGAACACCTCTTTTTACTGAATAAATATGAATCTAGTGCTTCCTTTATGCCAGACAGAATTCTAGGTCCTGGGGGCTTAGAGAAGTAAATAAGATAGACAAGATTTCTGCTATTCTCATAGATTTGCTTTCTAAATGCAATAGATAGACATCAAATAGATAATTAGATTAAATAATGGGTTAATAATGTATTAATATTAATATTTTCTGACAGTGCCATAAAAAAATGAAGCAAGATAATAAGAATGATGGGGTGGGACACATTTAATAGGGTGTGTTTGGAAAGTTTCACTGAGAAAGTGATGTTTGAGCAAATATGTAAAATGACATAAAGCATCCAGCCATTACTGTGGGAAAAGAACATTCCAGGCAGAGGGAACAAGCACCAAAGAACAAGTATCACATGCTTAAGACACTGAAATAATTCGTTAAAATAGCAACAAAGTAAAAATCTTAATTGTTTTAGGCTAATGAAGGCAAAATTATATTCTTATTGTAAAAAATTTGAAAAATACAGAGAAGTATAAAAATAAAATAAAAAATTCACATAAAACCTTTTATCAATTTTGGTATTTTGGTATAGTTCCTTCCAGAATTTTTAGATACATATATAGAAAATGGAAAGGTACATAAGATGGTGCTGTGTACAATTTTTGTTCTGCTTTTTATTTTTACTTACTCTATTTTGAAAAGCATCTTTCTGGGTCATTAAACTTATTAACAAACATAAATGCTAATAGATGCATATTATTCTGTGAAACAAAAGTATTTTTTAGGTAATCAATCCCCATGTTGGACTTTTAAGTTACTTTTAATTTTTTTTTTTGCTCTGACATAAATGCTGCAATCAATATTTTTACGGAAATATCCTTGCTATAGTCTTTGAATAGTTTCTTGAATTGGATGACTGGCAATAGGCTTCATTTTGATCTTAAATGTCCAGTTAGTATAAACCCTGTCTTAGATTTACTCTGTTCAATATACATTTAGTATAAAACAAAATCTTTAAATCTATCATTTTGTCTGTATAAGTCATGTGTTTGTATATTTATATGTCTACTGGTCTTTTAAAAGAATTAATCAAGACAGAAGACCATTCTAACCTATAGGAGATTAGTCATTAAAAAAGAAAGAAATCTTTGTGATTTAAAAGATGTCTAGTGAAAATGGCTTCCCAGAGACTCAATAAAATTATGATTACTAGAAGTCACTGATTCATAGTTAAGAAAGAAAAATACTTGGTTTCTTTACAATTCAGTAACAGAAAAGGATTCTAAAAGTAAGATAACATTTTGACAATGATAGATCTTTCAAAATTTGTGCTTACAGTTTCACTTGGAGCTACCTTGATCTCCACTTGTGTTTTAGCAATTCTCTTTGATCCCCATGCTTATTTATTGTCTTTCAATCTTATCCTAGAGCTATTTCTGCCCAGTAGAGGAGGAATATCAATAAGGTACAAGATTTCATTAGGTTTATCCAACAAATGCTGATCCTTCCTGTTGGGTTTAATTTGTTGTTCTGTTATCATGGTTGTTCCAATACATCATTTAGTGATCTTTCCTTCTTTATATTTTAGAGTCTATGCAACATTAATACTTTTATGTAGTTATAATAGAGAATTAGTTGTTGATGTGCAATTGTCATTTCTAAAAAGTATGGTATTGATTCACGTATAAAAAGAAGTCACATAAGTAGGCAACCAAAGCAACACTAAAAGCTACAGAATGACAAGTGTTATTCTCTTGTCTTCCATTGACTTAGAAGACCAACCTGAGCAGGCAACTTAACCTCTTTGCTAATAAATACACTGATATGATGATGCATCTATGTTATCTCTCAAGTGAGAATGATGCTCTGTATCGATTTTCTTAGATGATGAATCAAGTATCTAATCAAGCTCATTTTAATGCACTTCACAAATACAAAGGCTATAAAATGTTGAATAGGACTTTTGTGTTCACTGGAGTAAAAAGGCTTCCTGAAAAATATATTTCTTAGGGTCATAAGAGAAGAGAAAAAGATATCTCTCCCATACTAAGAGAGGAACTATGGCTATGATCCTTCCCTTATTTTTTTTTCAAGGATGAGGGCTGAGGAACAAATATAGAGCTACTGAAATAAAATAAATATAAGGCATCTAAATAAATTATACACTTAATTGTCAAAATAAAGATATTAAAAGACCACTACAGAAAACCTTACTGTCCTAAATATCATTGAAAACACACACACACACACACACACACACACAGGCCCCAAGATTATTAGAATTATGCTGTCCTTCCTTTAATATTCTGTTCAATTTAGGCTTCTTTTGTATGCTTCATTAAAAATACCTTTTAGCAATTTTTTCCCAGTCTGTTCAGATTAACAGATATCTCACCAGAGAGCCTTTCCAGAGAGGTTAGAAATAAATCTGAATTCCACAGCTCCGTGAAAGCTGTGAACTATAACAGGGAACATCTTTTATAGACATTGGGGTATTAGTTTTTCCCTTCTTATCTGTATGTTCACTGGCTTGCCAACCATACCAAAGTTTATACGATGTGTATAAGTCATATCCAAGAGGAATTGTTTTTCTTCTGAAGCCTGGAAGCCTAGGCATGCATGATTTTGACTTTTTAAACAAAGTTGTGAATATTTCTTAAGTTAAGAAACTTAAGTTTTAAGGCAAGAAAATCACAGGAGGATTGGTCCCATATCAACTTTATTTGTATTTTGAGTAATTGTATATGAGTTTTGTTTTTATTCTCTAATTTAAAAATTTTACCCTCTCCAGAATTAGTCTGTATGCATGTGCAATGCATAGCAGATCCTGATGAGAAAAGGCTTTTGTTCAGGTACCATTACGTAAGGAGTGCTGTTTACCTGATCTCCCCAGTCTTGGTACTAGAGTCCTGACTCAGTCTTCCAGTTAGAATATATATAATTTATCTTTTGTCTGGAAATCGAAATATATGATTTGTGGCAGGTTATATACTTCCAGAGTGTTTTAATTGAAAGCCTAATTATTTTGTTTTTCTTCTTTTTCTATGAGGTACTGGAGGAAGGGCATGGAAATAGTTTCCTTTATCTCTTGGAAAGATTTGGAGATTAACCTCTCCCAGCCCTACAAGAGAAGGAATGTTGATTTTGCTTGCTAATACTTTTGTGTCTGAATTGGTGTGCCATACAAGGTATACCAAGGAAGCAGAAGGTTTTTGAGGAAAGAGAAATAAATAGAGGGAGGAAGAGAGAAGGAGGGAGTCAGGGAGGGAGAGAGAGAGAACTGATTTGCTGAAGGAAACAAAGAGAAAGGCTTATCCTCAGATTAAAAGGAGACCAGTAGAGGTATATGAGTGGGAGAGGATATAAATAAGTCATGAAAGTCCTAAGGAAATCATTCAAGAAGGGAAAGACTAGTGAGAGAAACTCAAAAAGGAACACAGAAAAGAGATTATCTGAAGGTCCGGAAGCCAAATGGTAGCTGAGTTTTATGTACCAAGCACCATCTCTGACTAAAGCAAGAGCCTTTCTTTCCTAATTCCAAAGCCTTGACCAACTGAGCCTCCCATCTGCACCAGCAACTAACATCTCATATATTGACCACCCAGCAAAAATGATGACCATCTTTTCCACAAATTTTAGCAGGATGTGGCCAATATTGTCCCCGGCAGATGCCCCGTTTTTAAGAAACCCTGGACACCTGTCATAGCAAGAATGAGCCACGGGCTTCCACATATGTACTAGAGGTGGGATGGACCTGACCTGGAAGAACTTCAGGCTTCATATACTCAGAGAGTATATGGTGATAACTCCAACAAATAATGAATACGTCAATTGTCCCAAAAGAGGGAATGTATGTGTAACTATGTATACAAAGTTACACATACTACTCAGAGTAGATTAAATGATAACTTACAATGCGTTTTTTTCAACTTGGAAAATTTTAGGCTGAACTGTGAAGAACACTAACGTTTCATTCTTGAAAACTTCTCTGAGCCACCTACTAATGCTTTTTTATAGTATGTGCCATGTTGTTCCAATCCCTATCTGTGTCAGAGGTGACTTAGAGCTTTTAATTCTAACTTCTTAGCCTCTGTCTGAGATACTTAAATCTACTTTAAGGACAATGCCTTAGTCACAGGTGAACATGGACCTTCAGTCTTGTGAGATAGACTCTTTGAAGGCTGAAATGCTTTGCTGACATTACTAATTATGTTCCCACTCATCAAAGTGTGGGCCTGACATGTTTAGATCTTATTGGTAGAAACACACAGTCAAACAAATTTGCACCAGAGAGTCCTACATATCTAGCCAGCTCTATACCTATAAGCTCTGGAACAAATGAATTTGCTTTTTTGAGTTTCTCACCTCTGAAATTAACTAATGGCTTACCTTATGGTAGCTTCTCCCCTAATCTCACATGCTGCTTTCTCTGAATGTGGTCAATGGATGGGGTTTTCTAAAACAAATGGATGTTCAATAGTTTGAGAACAACTTCCACATTGAATGATGTATGAGCAGAATTTAGTAACCCCCTTGTGGCTCCATCAAAATTCTCATGTAAACATCAAAAATCTTGGTTTGGCTGTTTAAGGATTTAATGTACCGGTAATAGAAGGATACATGTAAATCATGTAACTAGATACCCTAGGACTGGCTAATTATAATTGGACACTATTTTTAATGCTTCATTACTGTACAGTCCTAGAACCATATGAGATTATATTATTCTGTAAAAAATAACAATTTCAATAAAATATCTAGGTATATACCTAACTAAAGAGGTAAAGGACCTCTATAAGGAAAACTATGAAACACTGAGAAAAGAAATAGCAGAACTTACAAATAGATGGAAAAATATACCATGCTCGTGGATCAGAAGAATCAACATTGTTAAAATGTCTATACTACCCAAAGTGATCTACAGATTCAATGCAATCCCTATTAAATTACCAACATCATTCTTCACAGATGTAGAGAAAATAATTATACACTTTGTATGGAATCAGAGAAGACCCCGTATAGCAAAAGCAATTTTAAGCAACAAAAACAAAATGGGAGGTATTAATTTGCCAGACCTCAAACTATACTACAAGGCTGTGGTTCTTAAAACAGCCTGGTACTGGCACAAGTACAGGGACACAGACCAGTGGAACACAACAGAAAATACAAATATAGAACCATCCTCATATAGACACCTAATTTTTGACAAAGCAGCAAAGAATATACTCTGGGGACAAGAATCCCTATTCAATAAATGGTGCTGGGAGAATTGGTTAGCCACATGTAGAAGACTGAAACAGGACCCACAGCTTTCACCTCTCACAAAAATCAAATCACGGTGGATAACAGACTTAAACCTTAGGCGTGATACAATTAGAATTCTAGAAGAAAATGTAGGAAAGACTCTTACAGACATTGGCCTAGGCAAAGAATTTATGAGGAAGACCCCTAAGGCAATCACAGCAGCAACAAAAATAAATGAATGGGACATGATTAAATTAAAAAGCTTCTGCACAGCCAAAGAAACAGTCACGAGAATAAACAGACCACCTACAGAATGGGAAAAAATTTTTGCATACTACACATCAGATAAAGGACTGATAACAAGAATCTATTTAGAACTCAGGAAAATCAGCAAGAAAAAATCAAACAACCCTATCAAGAAGTGGGCAAATGACATGAATAGAAATTTCTCAAAAGAAGATATAAGAATGGCTAACAAACATATGAAAAAATGCTCAACATCCCTAATCATCAGAGAAATGCAAATCAAAACCACAATGAGATATCACTTAACCCCCAGTGAGAATGGCCTTTATCAAAAAATCCCAAAACAACACATGTTGGCGTGGATGTGGAGAGACAGGAACACTCATAACACTGCTGGTGGGACTGCAAACTAGTGCAACCCCTGTGGAAAGCATTATGGAGGTATCTTAAACAGATTCAAGTAGACCTGCCATTCGATCCAGCAATCCCATTATTGGGCATATACCCAAAGGAAAAAAGGTCATTCTTTAACAAAGACACATGTACCCGAATGTTTATAGCAGCACAATTCACAATAGCAAAGATGTGGAAACAACCCAAATGCCCATCAATACATGATTGGATTAGTAAGCTGTGGTATATGTATACCATGGAATATTACTCAGCTATAAGAAATAATGAAGATACAACATCTCTATGGTTCTCCTGGAGAGAGTTGGAACCCATTATATTAAGTGAAGTATCCCAAGAATGGAAAAACAAGCGTCACATGTACTCACCAGAAAATTGGTTTCCCTGAACATCACCTAAATACACATCTGGGAACGACACCAATCGGATATCAGACTGAGGTGGGGGGCGGGGGGAGGGGATGGGTGTATGCCTACATAATGAGTGCATTACGCACGGTTTGGGGAATGGTCACGCTTGAAGGTGCTGACTCGGGGAGGGTGGGGGTGGTGAAGGGAGGGATATATACTTACATGATGGGTGCAACGCGCACTGTCTGGGGAACAGACACTCCTGGAGCTTTGACTTGGGGGGAAAGGCGGTACATGGGCAACGTATGTAACCTGCAATTCTGTATCCCCCATAATAATATGAAATAAAAAAAAAAAAAACAATTTCATACCCTTAAATCCCCATTAACATATTAATTTTAAAAATGGGAATTGTACTTAATCATGACAAGCATCATAAGGAAAGTCCTTTATCTTATATAAAAATACAGAAGTTTAAAAAAATAAAAAAAATTAAACCAACAAACATAAATACAGAACTACAGAATAAAAAATATCTGAATTGGAAGGGATTTTAAAATCTTTAGGCAAAGATAAATTCCATCTTACTCTTTTTCCAGCCATGCTTAAATCCAGCCAGGAATCTTAACATCACAAGTTTCTAAGAAAGCTCACAGCATTTCCATTGTATTCATAATATTTGAACTGTTCCCATCTATCCTTGGATTGGAATCCAACAGCATTAATATTTCTCTGATATATAGGAAGTTTGCATTCACAAAATCTCACTATAGTCAAATCTTAAAACAAAACAAAACAAACAAACAAAAACCTGACTCATAGTCCTTTCCATGTTTTTAATAAGACACCTATAGATTTCAAATTTTCAAATCAAATCGAAGAGTTGTCTTTTATTCCTTATTAGGTGACAAATACCCATAGAGACAGAAGTGTACATTCCTACAATTCTGTGAGAAAAAAAAAATCAGCCTTAAAATGAGACCATAACATATTATTCAAGCAAAGAACCATACAATTGCCCAGTGATGTTAATTATAGACTGCAATATGGAAAATTAATATTTGCTAAGCAGTGGAGAATTTCCTATGTTAAGCTGTCATAACAGTGGATTTTATTATAAGATGTTGTAGTTTAATGGACAAACTTTGGACTTGGTGTTAACAGGTCATAAATTAATTTCCTAATTTGGTAACTATCTTGCTGGTGACTAGGGACAAGGCACCTAATTACTTTGCTCCATCATATGTTGAAATATGAACACAGATTTTCAAAGGGCTATTGGAATTATATATTAAATAATCTATTTATGTTAAGATATCAAGCAAAAAATAAGAAAACATATAATGTAGGTAAGATCTTTCTTTTAGGGTTATATAATCTTCCTGTGCCTGCTTTTTTTTTTTTTTTCTTAAAACGGATGCAGTAATAGTACTTACCTCTTTGAGTTGTTAGGAGGAATAACTAAGATAATGCTCATAAATCACTTAATACTTGACACCTAATAGTGCTTACAGAATATTATTTCTATGATTATTATTTATTACTTAAAATGCCCTACAATGAATGAAACCTTTTTCTAATGTTGAGGACAATTCTCAAAATATACAATGTACTGTGATAACAGTTCTTCTGTGGAGTAAAAAAAGAAAAGATTAAAAAAACCATTTAGCCATAAAATCATCCTTGAAATAAAATATAAAAATACAAATGTGCCATTTGGATATGTAAACTTTATATTTCCATAAAAATAATTTATTATTGATTTTGAATAGCATGGCTTTTCCATAATGTCCCATCTTTTTCTATATGGCCTCTTAATTCCAGAACTGCCAAATAGTGACCATAGTTTAAATCCTATTTTAAAACTATAACTATGTAGGTTCCAGAAAAAAATGAGTACAATTTACCTATCTATTTTAATTGGGGTACTAATTGAATGCAAAGGTATCTGTGCATAAACATATTTTTTTTATATATATATATTTTTTTTTTTTTTGAGACAGAGTCTTCCTCTGTCACTCAGGCTATAGTACAGTGGCATCATCATAGCTCACTATAACCTCCTCTCCTGTGCTCAAGTGACCCCTCTGCCTCAGCCTCCTGAGCAGCTGGGACTGCAGATGTGCGCCACCACGCCCAGCTAATTTTTCTTTTTTTCCTTTCCTTTCTTTTCTTTCAATTTCCTTCCTATCTTCCTTCCTTCTTTCCTTTCTTTCCTTCTTTCTTTCTTTTTCTTTTTTAATAGAGATGGAGGTCTCAGTATTGCCCAGGCTGGTCTTGAACTCCTGCCCTCCCTTAATCTTCCTTCCTTGGCCTTCCAAAGTGCTGGGATTACAGGTGTGTACCAGTGCACCCAGCCACATATTATATTTTTAATAAAAGATAAACAATGGCTCCAAAACACATTATTTTTAAACTTAATATAAATTCATAAAGGCAAATGGAATTTTAAAAGCCATCTGTCACAAGCTTTCATTCAAGGCTTGAATCATTTCTAGAATATTCTTGTTAGCTGGTCCTTCAGCCTATGTTTACATTTTAATAGCTTCAGTGACTGAAACTAACCATTTGCCAAATCATCCTGTGCTGAAGTTGGGCAATAGGGGGTGGCATGGAAGATGCATGGGGTTTTGGAGTGGGACACAGTGGATTTGTACTTTATCTCAGCCACACATAGTGAATGCCCTCAGTAGAAACAGTGGTGCTAATTCTTAGACTTCTCACCTGTAAAATGTGAGCAGTGATCTCTACCTGTGACAGTTGCATGTGTCAACTTGGCTAGGCCAGATATCTAATTAAACACTAGTCTAAATGTCACTATTAAGGTATTTTATACATGTGGTTAACGTCTACAATCAGTTGGCTTTAAGAAGATTACTCTTGATAATGTGGGTGTGTCTTATCCAATCAGCTGGAAGGACTTAAGAGCAAAAGCAGGTTTCTTGGAAAAGAAATTTTGCCTCAAGACTGCAGCATCCACTCTTGCTGAGTTTCTAGGCTTATGGCCTGCCCTACGGATTTCAGACTCCAGACTCCAGTATCAACTCCTGGCAAAGTTTCCAGCCCGCCAGTCTGCCCTACAGGCTTTGAATTGCCAGCTTCTACAATTGCAAGAGCCAATTCCTTAAAACAAATCTCTTTACACATACACTCACACACACACAACGTATATATGAGATATATATATATATGTGTGTGTATATATATATATATAAATATATATACACATATGTCTCATTGGTTTTATTTCTCTGGAGAACCCAGATGGATACACTAACTCACAAGAATAACTCTTCTGAGGATAAAAAGACATTCAATAAATCTGATTCCTTCCATGGCCCCTGTCCGAATGTTATCTGAAAATTATCTCCCTGTAGGCCCTCATGTTAGCCAAAGTTCTAATATAGTAAATGAAATACACGGTCCTAGACTAGATTTGTACTATAAACAATATTAATATAATTGGGACAATTGACAAAATTCTATATGGACTGCAGATTGGATAAAAGCAGATTACATAGAATCTAATACAGGCACTGTATTTATGTAAGAGAATATTCTTGCTTTTAGGAAATAAACACCAGGGTATTGAAGAGTAAGAGGGCATGACATATGCAACCTACTCTCAAATGGTTCTGAAAAAATGTATAATAAATTGAGAAATATAAAGCAAATATGACAAAATATTAACAACTATTGATTCTGGGTAAAGGGGATGCAGGAGTTCTTTGCACTATTCTTGCAACTTTTCTGTATGTTTAAAACCATTTCAAAATACAAAGTGAAAAAAAGGCAAAAGAAAAACTAAAATGGCATAAATGGGCCTGAAGCAAAGCCTTGGTCTTAATAGCACCAGTCTCAAAGCACCTGAACTAACTTGCTCTACACCTTGGTTGGGTTCAGAAGATCACAGACATGCCTGTTCCTTACACACTGAAGCAACGGTCACATTCAAAGTGGGGACCAGAAACTGAGATATCAGAATGGAGTGTGACGATAAAGAAGAACCCAATAATTCTTCCATCACTGGCTTATGGGTTCTTCCGTATCTGTATGTGACAGAAGGCTTATCCTCACATTTGAATGATTTAATATTAGTTTTTAAAATGGATGCCGTTTAAGAACACTTGAACTAAGTCTGCTTTTTCTTTAATATACTCAACATTTATGTATCATTTCAAGATGTTTCCTAAGTTTTAACTTGTCAAAGCCTCCTCTTTAGTGAAATGAGACACCAAGATAACCCTAAAAGCCCCGTTTGATGAAACCACCCCCGCATAGAGCCATTTCCTTTGGGACATTGTAAGGAGGTTGTCCTCTAAATGCAGCACATTGCTTGAACAATGAAATGTTTCACAAAGAATGAACTTCACTCAGACTATTACTACAAAAAGGTTACAATTTCCAAATAAGCCTTTCTGTCATTTTTTCTGATACAACTAATTGAGACCTTCTAATAGAAAAAGGTCACTCAGATCCTGCTCTCTGTTTTCAGGGCTGACCTGGAATCTCCCACATCTCTCTAAATTCAACTTTCTAGAAAACATAAATTCGGCTAGACACACTACAATTTCAAGTCTAATGGACATGAAATTGACAGGGATTTGCCCTTTCCCTTTTCTACCTCAGAGTTCTTCTCTTTGTATTCTCATGGATTCTCTCTTAGCTTTTCTTAATACCTGGATGTCCTCCTTGATATTTGGACATCATGATGCAAAGGCAGTTCAACCTGAATATCAAAACTCAAATTATATTTTTGCTTCGTGCCTCTTCATAAACTACAGGGACTTAGGTAAGAATGTCTGCTCCTGCTGGCAAATCTTCTCCCGGCTCAGGCATTCCTGGGCCCTTGTTTCCTGAGTAAGCTGTGACTATTATTAATGCTCATCTCAAGGTAGCACGTATATCATCATTCCACACCACAGGACAGCCATGGACATCTGAAAATAATGTACTAACTGTACCCCTGTGCACATCTATCTTGGGCAAACCTGTCACCAAAACACAGAGGAAAAGTTAAAGAATTTTGTTACTCATAGCTCCAGAGTGCAGGGAGAAGCAAAAGAATGGATTCTTCTTCCAGATTTCCAGATGGTGTAAAAAGTCCTCTTTGTGTGCAGTGAGCAAGACGAGACTACCTTAGCAATTGTACCTTTTCTGCTATAGCAATGTAGTTACAAGATTGCCTCAGTTTCTTTTTTTTTTTTTTCTTTAGGATGTTGTTGACTGAGGAAAAGTCAATTTTATTTTATTTTATTTTATTCTATTTTTTTATTTCAGCATATTACAGGGGTACAAATACTTAGGTTACATATATTGCCTTTGCCCCACCTGAGTCTGAGCTTCAAGTGTGCCCATCCCCCAAATTAAGATACTTTCAAGAGTTTCTGTTCTTTTTAATATTGTTTTTGTTGTTCTTGTTGGAGAGTGTAGGTCTGTTAGAATACCAACATTTTTCTCTCATTCACCTTTCAAATTTCTCCAAATTTCTCCATTTAATCAGTCGTACACATAGCTGCCAAATTCGTCTTTCCTCATCTTACTCCTATGCTTAGAACAAAACCAAACAAAATAAAATAAAACTTCTATTCACAAACTTTCACATCCAGAATGAA